>NC_036863.1:2190742-2217228 GCF_002910315.2 Salvelinus sp. IW2-2015
CGATCGTTTGTTTTGTTCATTTTGTATGTGGTTGTTTTTTCCTTCATTAAAGAAGATGTATTTTTCACGCGCTGCGCCTTGGTCCTCTCTCTCTCCCTTTGACGATCGTGACACCTGTTTTTTTTTTTCACCTTTATTTAACCAGGTAGGTCAGTTGAGAACAAGTTCTCATTTACAACTGCGACCTGGCCAAGATAAAGCAAGCAGTGCGACAAAAACAACAACACAGAGTTACACATAAACAAACGTACGGTCAATTACACTAAATAAAAATAATAATATAATCTTAGTCCTGTATTGACACATTGCCTGTTTGATGGCTCAGTATATATAACTGGAATTGTCCTACACAGTAGTAGGAGCTAGCGAAAACTACTGGAAACATAGGATTTCCTTCACTCAAATCAGGTCAGTTTTGTTTTGCATTTGATGAAGTAGACAGGGAAAAGTAAAAGAGAGGGCTTAGTAATCACGCTGGTCTACCCAAGTTACCCCTGAGGCTGTGCTCAGGTCTGCCACAGCTGGGCTGCTTCCATCCTTCCAAACTGACGGCTCTCTGAAAGGTAAAAATACTCTATCCTATCTCCAAGAACCTTTGCAAAAGGTCAACTAGATAGAATTGCTTAAGGCACACCTGAGCATCTGTGGAGGGATTAGAGATATCTTAGCCTGAAGTTTAGGACAGAGAAAAACTGTCTTGAATCATGAAAAGGAATTATTGAAACACTGAAATGAAAATAACATGTAGTGAGAAGGGAGAGAAACTTTCACTGCCACTCGGTAATCAATCAGTGAAATGCCATACATGTTTATTGAGTTCCCACCTTGAAGTAGCAGCTTTAGCTCAATTAAAAGCACTTTAGCAGTCTGTCAGTTACATGACTCACTAGGCTCCAACAAAGACGCTCTCTGTTATTCTGGTTCCCTAGCCAGCCAGCTATGTGTCTCTCTGTCTGTCTAGCCAGGCTACCTCTGTTCTTCCAGAGACTACCGCCAGTTTGAGTGCCTGAGGGCACATCACAGCTCAGTTGATCCACAGCAAATCCTCAGGTACCCTCTACCTTTACCCACTGGTCTCTTTCTATTTTCAGCTCTCTGCACCATAACCTGTCTTCCTCTCCTCCCCCTCTTTCTTTCTCCTTCCTCACATCCACTTTCCTGTACTATCCCTTGTTTCCTGGCAGGCTGCCCACATCCTCATCCATATCCTCTTCTGTCTTCCACATCATGTTCCTCTTCCACACCCTCTTCCATATCCTCTTCCCTCTTCCACATCATGTTCCTCTTCCACACCCTCTTCCATATCCTCTTCCCTCTTCGTGCGACAGCGTAAGTGTTACGCTGACGTTCCAA
This sequence comes from Salvelinus sp. IW2-2015, assembly GCF_002910315.2. NCBI lineage: Eukaryota > Metazoa > Chordata > Actinopteri > Salmoniformes > Salmonidae > Salvelinus > Salvelinus sp. IW2-2015. Next base: position 2,192,096 of record NC_036863.1, read on the forward strand.
CGCCTCTTCCATCAATCCTCTCTTCCTCTTCCAAGCACATGTTCCTCTTCCACACCCTCTTCTCAATATCTCTTCTCACATCCTTCCACATACATGTTCCTCTGCCACCGCCTCTCCATATCCTCTTCCACTTTCCACAATGCACTGTCCTCTTCCACACCCTCTTCATATCCTCTTCCTCTCACATCTTGTCCTCACACTCTCCATCCTGTCCTCTCCTATCGACCTCTAGCACGGCTCTTCATATACCTCTTCCGACTCTTCCACTCATGTTCCTCTTCCACACCCTGCTTCCATAGTCCTCTTCCTCTTTCCACCTAGGTTCCTACTTCCCAACCCTCTCTTCCATATCCTCTACTCACATAACTTGCTTCATCTTCCACACCCTATCTTACTCATTCCAATCCTCTTCCACGTCCTCTTCCTCATCCCTTCCTAATCCTCTTCTCCTGGTGCATGTTTCTACCTTTTCTTTCGCCCGTCCCCTTTTCTCCAGTTCATTTTCCCTGTATGGAGTATCTAGCTCTTAACTTCTCCCACCCTCGTTTGCTAGCCTTAAATCTCTCTCCCAACATGGCTTCAGTCTTCCAGTCATATTTCCCTGTGTGGACTATCGCTGCTTAACTTAACTCTCCCGACGCACCCTGTATTGCTAGCTCCTACATCTCCCCAAACATGGCTTAGTCCTTCAGTCAATTTCCCTGTTGGAGCTAGCTCTAACCTCTCACGACCACCCCTGTTTGCTAGCTCCTAACTCTCGCCGAACAGTGGCCTTCGGTCAGTGCCAGTCATTTCTCCTGTTGGAACTAGCTCTTAACTCCTCCACTCCCTGTCTTGATGCTAGCGTCCGCTAACTCTCCCCAACATGGCTCCAGTCTCCAGTCACTTTCCCCCTGTTGGACTGAAGGCTCGTTATAAGTTCCCCACCCCTGTTTTGGGCTAGCCTCCTAGCAATACTCCCCAACATGGCTCAGTTCCAGTCATTCTCCTGTTGGAACTAGCTACTCTATACCTCTCCCCACCGTGGTAACCTGGTTTTAGCTGAGCTCCATGCTCTCCCACATGGCTCCTAGTCTCCAGTTCATATTTCGCCATGTTGGAACTAGCTCCTTAACTCTCCCCAACCCTGATTTTCGCTAGCTCCAACTACTCCCCCAACATGGCTCGCCCACCCTCCAAGCAGGCTACATTAAACACTCAGGCACCCACAGTGTCCGTCCTCTGGCCAGGCATGGTGCTGTCCGTGTGAAATGTCACCGGCTAGGATATCAACGCTCTGGTCACAGTCAAGCACCCTCTTTCAACCTCTAAATCCTTGTTTTACAGGCAGATTAAAGCAAGTGGTTTAGAGGTTCTGCCAATGTGGTTGATAGTATATAGTTGTAGTAAATGGAGTATGTGGATTGCTGCTGCCATGGTGAAGCTCACAGATTATTGTTTTTTTCTCTTCATCTGGCACTGACTGGGCCCGTCCCATTATATGATGTTCCCTTTCCCTTATTAGAACCTGTATCTTAAATCCTCTGTTGTTTACGTCGCCACTTTCCTTATGGAGGTGTGAGGCCTGTTCTCTCTCTCTCTCTCTCTCGTGAGTTCAAGAGATTGATCTCTTTTTCGTCCATACTCATATCTCTGCCTCTCTCAACTCTCGCCTACTACTCTCGCGTGAAGTAGCGAGACACCACATTCCTCTTCAAACCATGTACTCGTGAGTAGAGAGACCCTTCAACGAACCAGTACTCGTGAGTAGGGACCGCCTTCAAAATCAGTTCTGTGAGTAGCGAGACCACCTTTCAACCCCGTACTCACTGTTTCCGCGATGTACGAGGACCCTGCTTCAAATAACCACTATGGTGAGGTAGCAGACCCTTCACCAGGTCACTAGTGAGTAGGGACTTCAATCAGTCCTCGTGAGTAGAGAGACCCTCTTCCAAACAGTACTCTTCTTCCCCATGGAGTAGAGAGACCTTCAACCACTACTCTCTCCGTGGAGTAGGCTCGACGGGCCTTAAATCAGTCTGTGATAGAGAGGAACCTTCACACAGTATGTGGATGTAGAGAGACCCTCTTCAAACCAGTATGTTGAGTCCTAGTCTTACCTGATTTTGTGTATTAGTTAGAGCAATGATTGTGATCCTCGTTGTTAGAGCATCTGCTAAATTACTCAGATGTACTAGGTCCCCTCAAGAGGGGTATACTTTATCTCCAGGGGTTAAGGCAAGTAGCAAGGTATAATGTATTTAAGGGTCTGGCAATAGAACACTAGACGAAGAACAGGCTCATACTTTACTCTTTTGTCTATCTCAGCTCCAGGGGTTAAGGCAGTAGACAACTATAAAGGTAAATACTCTTCCCACTTACCTCTATAAATAAAGGCGCTTTAGGTGGAGCGATAGGGTATACAAAAAACTGGCCATATAAAGTGTTTAAGTGTCATGTGTTATTTTCAGGGTGACAGTCCCCGGAGCAGGTTACTCCGCCAGCCGTCTCTGCCCGACTCTCCGGCCCCATTCACTGTCTCCCTCCCCTTTCTCTTATCTCTTCTCTCTCTCTCTCTCTTCTCCTTTCTCATTCTCTCGTCTTTCTCTTTCTTCTCTATCGAATCCGGCACCTCTGACGGCTCTGCTCGCTCGTCTCTTCTCTCCTCTCTCATAGCAAAACAGACACATAGTCACACACAAGTTTTAAAAGGATTAATGAGTCAATTAAGTCTCTGTTCCTTATCCAGATGCATGAACTGTTTTCAAGTCCCCATGTTTACATTCATAATTATGTGCTGGTATGATGTGTGTTCTTGTAATTGAGAGTAGACTGGCTTGAGGATCAATTTGTCCTAGAATCGTTGTGGTTAACAGGGCTCAAGTAATTATTGTGGGTTATTCCATTCAGTCCTTGTCTCTTGCTTAAGTTATGCAGGGCCGGTTCCCCGATAGCAATGGAACTTAGGTTTACGAGTATTTTTAGCGCTGCGTCTTTCCTACAACAGCCGACAATGTAACGCACGTTTCCCAAAACGCCACTCGGAGAGAACAGTCGCTAAAAGTGTGACGTTGGAACATGTGTCGAGGCAGCGCTGCTCTCAGATCAGCTTTCTCAATTCAAATCACCTTTCAAATTCTAATTATTTCACAATACTGATGACGGACCAGCTCCTAGAGAGATATTACCACCTACGGCTGCATATATCGAGGAGGCTTATTCTAATGCTTACAGTAGCGGTGCTGTGGGTAAAATCACTGGGGGGAAAATGGAACAAAATAGCCGTATTACAACCAATGTGTTGTGATAATTGCGTTGTTTGCTCTCTAACCTGTTAGTTCATTTCCCTTAGTTCGCTTCCCTTGACACCTTTTTCTTATTATTCTTTTTAAAAATTGGTGCGCCAGGACCATTCACGATTGAGCTCGTTCAGTTTAGCGCAACGCTGATTGGCTATTATTTTATATATGTTTTATGAAGAAAGGACAAATCCTCGCTGGCTTCCTTTGCATTCAACGCTACGGGCGGCAACAACGTCATACTGTTTTTGACCAGACAGCATCAGATAGATAGGCTACACATACAGAGACAGAGGGGAGCTGTTTCGTTCGCTAGGGTGCTTTCTCCGGTGAAATACGTTCAGCATCTTGCGAATTGAAGGAAAATTATAAAATTCAAAGAGACAAAATATATATTTTTTTATTATTGTTTTCTTCGTACATTTTTAGGGGAAGGCTGGCTTTCCTTGGCCCCTATGAATACACGCCACTGAATGCTTACCCAATAAAAATGAACATGATTTGGCACGTCATTACGCACGTTAGGCTACACATCATGACATATATTGAGACAAATTACAGACGGTAGCCTACAGGTAGCGAAATATAACTCAATTTATTGAACATTAAATATTTTCAATAAGAATGAAATAGGCATATATATATATATACTGTAGTCTATTTACACTGAGTGTAAAAAAACATAAAGAACACCTGCTCTTTCCATGACATAGACTGACCAGGTGAATCCAGGTGAAAGCTATCTATGCTCCCTTATTTATGTCAATTATTAAATACACTTCAATCAGTGTAGATGAAGGGGAGGAGACAGGTTAAAGAAGGATGTTTATGTCTCAAGACTTGTGTATGTGTGCCAATCAGAGGGTGAATGGGAAAGACATTGTATGGTAGTAGGTGTCAGGCACAACGCTTTGTGTCAAAAACTGCAACACCGCTGGGTTTTTACATGCTCAACAGTTTCCCGTGTGTATCAAGAATGGTACGCCACCCCAAGGACATCCAGCCAGCTTCGCACAATTGTGGGAAGCATTGGAGTCAACATGGTCCAGCATCCCAGTGGAACTCTTTCGACACCTTGTAGAGTCCACGACCCGACGAACTGAGGCTGTTCTGAGGGCAAAAGGGGGTGCAACTCAATATTAGAAAGATGTTCCTTATGCCTTGTACACTCAATGTATATTTTAATGCAGTCATCTCAGGTTTCATTTGAAGCACTTGTTTGTATCAATTGTAAAGACATTGACAACTTTGTATTTGTGGTAGTCAACATTGTTCTGAAATTATGGGCCACCCTAACCCATAATAAAAAAGCATCTAATGACACACTTACCTGTTAGCCGTTGGATTACGAGTGTTTTGAAATGCAACGTTAATAATGATGGTTTTTGGGGGGAAAAACTCTGAGATTTAACGATGCTCCTACGAAGGTTCTTACGATGAACTTAGCTTTAACATGCTTTTGGGAAACCGGGTCCAGGTTGAAAGCTCTTTAATGAGAACCCTTAGTACACTTCATCTTGATAATTGCTACAATACCTCATATAGCTTCACGTATCCCTGCCTTTGATGTGTTCATTCGGCTCTAACCTCTCCTCCTTAATGCTGTTTCATCACTCGATCCACGTCTCTCTCTCTGCCCCGAGGCTCCACCATGAGTCTCTCCTGGCTCTCAAACTGATCTTTGACAATCCAGCATGGATCCTTTCGTCCTACTGAACACAATCCCATTCATCCTTAATCTGTGACCACAAGCAAGGTTGGCTGGAGTCATAGTACATGAGAGACCTATATAAAAGAAACTGGCTTTTATTTGTCATCATGACTCTCTCCTTGTCTATTGTTGAGTGGGTTATTATTGTCAGTCCAGATGAGCGCCAGTGTTTACCACTTCACATGATGAGGCCTTTGTGAGTATAAGTACTGCTGGTAATCAATGCCCAGAGCGGAGATTCCTCTTGATTATGTAAACACTTCAAATAAAACCTTATTAAAAGTATGGATCTGCACACAGCAACAAGCTCAGTCAGTGGAATTAAAGACATGCTGCGGAACTTTGGTGACTTCTAAATATTTTTAAACCACCCCGCTTTAGGCTGGATGTGTCAATGCATAGTTCATACACGCATAATCTATTAACAGAATTACTGTTTTACCTCAATTAACCACAAAATCCCATGTTTTTCTGGAAGCTGTGCTGCGCCATTTTCCCTGAATTTTCCCCCCACGTGGACCAGCCCCGTAGCAATTTAAGTTCTAGCCAATGAGCTTCAGCCCCTCTCCATTTGAGTGACAGCTAGCAAGATGCACACACAGCAGAGCGAGAGAGTGAGCAATGACGTGGTGCACATATCTGCACAGGTAGTGAAATGTTCGGGGACCACTTTTTGGCTCACTAGCGCTTCATTCAGAGCTACTGGCTAAAATATATACAAAAGTACCGGAGAATCTCTTTAAGACGAAAAGTTCAAAAGCTTCCTATGCAAGCTGTTATCAATAGATTTTTCCTTGCTTCCTGGAAACATTTGTAACTACAAAAGGTTAAGAGAAAATAAGTGTTTTTTCACACACTGCTTATCGGTTGTTAAAGTGTAACACGGACAACATAATAACAATCTTTCCAACGTATGTCTGTGAGCTTCAAATAATAGTCCTTTTGTATTATTATTTTGTGCAATTCACTTGAACATGTTGCAGTGTGAACATTAAGATGGATCAAAAAAGGAATCTTACTCTTTTGTTCTAACAGAAGTCTACTATTTAAAAAGAGATACATTACACTACCTGCTCTTTGAGGCCATAGTTTCCTGCTCCTCAGTAGCTGGTGGTGGTGGAGGCCCTGGCTGGTTTCTGGCTGTGGTAGCACAGCCTCAGCCTAACAGACAGATGCAGAGTGGGCTGGTGTCAATGTGGAGCGTCTGGAAGGATGCCTCCTCCCTCCAGCAGAGCCTTCTAGCTATGATTCTCTCTCTCTCTCTCTTCACTGTGTTAGTCAGAAAATAACTTACTCACCAAGTGATAATGAGCCTGAGACATGGTGAGGATCCCCAGTCCTCGTCCCTCCTGTTGAGACTGCCTGCTCGCTGTGTGTGTGGGGGGGAGAGTGTGTTCTGACTGTGTTTTGACAGTGTAGTCAGTCAGGTGTTGATAAGTGTCTGTATATATCTTTAACCTCAGCAGGAGATGTGGAATGGGACAACTAAATCAATCCCCGTGGGGCTCTCATTCTGTCCACATGACGTCTCCAAAATAGACGTGCACTGTTAAATGCTTGTATGGTATATTTCTTTCCATTTCTTCAGAAACAGTTTGACTCTCACAGGCAGCATAAGGGATTATATCTCATTGTGTAGGAGGATAGGTACTGAAGTTAAGAACCGTACCTAAGACAACACAGTTCAGTGCAGCATGATCTTAGTATTTTAGAAAGTGAACGCGTTACTTCGGTGTGTCTGTTTTCATGCTCTCTCTGTCTCTCTCTCTCTCTCTCTCTCTCTCTCTCTGTTTCTTCTTCTCTCTCGTCTCTCTCTCTCTCTCTCTCTCTCTCTCCTCTCTCTCTCTCTCTCTCGTCACCACTAACAGGTGAGAGCCTTGACCTGAGCCAATCCCCTAAGAGCCAGCAGCGCGTCGCCGTGGAGAATGGACATGAAGGAGCTCCGCACCGCTCCTGACCCAGGGCCGCTGCAGAGGACTTCCACCACCCACTGCGTCCCTGCAGCCGGAGGAGTGCCGCGTGGCCACCCAGAAGTCCTACAGCTCCAGTGAGACGCTCAAGCCTATGATCGCCGACACGCACCTGCCACTACGGGGCTGCGTGGCGAGCTGGTGCACCACGAACACCAGGAGTACTGTCCGACAAGGTGACTGGTGCCGCCACGAAAACACCAGGAGTACGTCCGACAAAGGGAGCTCACGTCTCTGTTTCTGTGTCTGTCGCCACACTGACCTGGGTTGTTTTTCATTACTTCCTCCCGTTTCGACAGGTCTCTCCTAATAGCGCTTGGCGGACTGCTTTCCCTTCCGCATCGTGTGTTTTTGATGATGGTTTACTAAGGAACCTCCCACGGTCTGAGGCATGATGCTGGTCTCTCTTTTAAAATCACCTGCACTTCCACAACCTCCAAACCCCAGACTTACCTGGTCATCTGTAGCACTGTAGATTTCACTCTACACAAGACTTACCTGGTCATCTGTAGTACTGTAGGATTTCACTCTAGACAAGACTACCGGTCATCTGTAGCACTGTAGGATTTCACTCTACACAAGACTTACCTGGTCATCTGTAGTACTGTAGGATTTCACTCTACACAAGACTTAACCTGGTCATCTGTATACTGTAGGGTTTCACTCTATACAAGACTTACCTGGTCATCTGTAGTACTGTAGGATTTCACTCTACACAATACTTACCTGTCATCTGTAGTACTGTAGGATTTCACTCTACACAAGACTTACCTGGTCATCTGTAGTACTGTAGGATTCACTCTACACAAGACGTACCGCGTCATCTGTAGTACTGTAGGATTTCACTCTACACAAGACTTACCTGGTCATCTGTAGTACTGTAGGATTTCACTCTACACTAGGATGAGGTGTTTTTTTGGGGAAAGGGAAGTGATAGAGGGGAGGTTTAGGTTTTTCCAGTTAATAGCGCCAGTCCAACCTTGCTTTGGGTGTCCACAGGGTATGGATTATTCATTCTTCCTTCACGGGGTTGGACAAGCAATGACCCTTAACTCAGAATATTCAGTAGCTAACTGCACCATTTCTTATTCAATTCCACAGGATACTAAACCCATGTGAAAATAATTGCGAAAAAGGCTTTTAACATTCCCGTCAGCTTGTCAATTAAAAACTGGGTGACAGATGCTGCTTAGATCGGATCCATACTAAAGCCCATCAATATTAATTTGAGCATGAAACCGAAATGACAGGTTGGGCCTGCTGCTACGTTGTAAAACGTTTTTGTATGCCAGTGGTCACCAAGGCTTTCCTAGTCAATCACCAAACATGTCTTTAAAAAGCCCAACGTTAAAGCCTTTCATTACTATTTTTATTATTATTTTAACACAGTTTGCGGTAGGTTGATTTAGCTGCCCTGTGTGCCGGTTAGTCAGTGTTCCCAATTGAAACCATTTCATGTGTCTAGAGGTACAAACTCAGCCTACCCGGTGGGCCCAGAGAGGAAGTCAAGTGCACCTATAGCCCTACCGCTGGCCAATCAGATAGCTCAGATCACATGGTCTGCAGCTTCCACAAGCCCACAGCGAAGTTGACAGTTGATAGTTGATAGTCGTCTCTACTGTGTGAGATTTCAAAACTTTAAAAACCATGACTGGAGAGAGTATGTCAACGAATACAGCAAAGAGCTGCTGTTTTTATGAGTAAGTTCATGTTTAAGATTTTTATTCAGCACTGTCAACACTTTATTCAATACTTTTATAAGCCATAAAACGCGCTCCCCCTATCCACTCGCACGACAAAGTGTATCGATGGACTTGCGTTGTTATTAGCGGTTTGTCGTTCTAATATTTCCTGTTCTCTGGTCATATGTGGTTATAGAATATACAGGAAAGATAGAAATGCAAATGTAGGAGGCGTTGCCCAGTATGTCCAGAGTCATATTAATATTATGCTGAGAGAGAATCTCATGTCAGATGATGTAGAAGTAATATGGCGACAGGTTCATCTGCCTCACCTAAAGCGTATTCTCGTAGGAAGTTGCTATCGACCACCAAGGGCTAAAAGTCAGTACTTGGACTATATGTGTAAAATGTTGGATAATGTATGTGATGTCAATAGAGAGGTATATTTTCTGGGTGACCAAAATATTGACTGGTTGTCATCAAGCTGCCCATTCAAAAATAAGCTCCAAGCTGTAACCAGCGCCTGCAATCTGCAAAAACAACAGGAACTAAATCATACACTTGTATTGATCACATCTTTACTAATGTTGCAGAAATCTGCTCGAAAGTAGTATTCACACCCATCGGATGTAGTGGTCATTATATAATAGCTATATCTAAAAAATAATAATAATAATAATTCCAAAGATCATACAAGAGGTTTTGCAATGATTCCTATGTTGAAGATGTGAAAATATTTGTTGGTCTGATGTGTGTAATGAGGAACATCCGGACGCTGCACTTAAAGCATTTATGAAACTGCTTCTTCCAGTTACTGATATGCATGTTCCCATCAAATCAAATCAAATTGTATTTGTCACATACACATGGTTAGCAGATGTTAATGCGAGTGTAGCGAAATGTTTGTGCTTCTAGTTCCGACGGTGCAGTAATAACTAACAAGGAATCTAACAATTAACCAACAACTACCTAATACACACAAATCTAAAGAGGTGAATGAGAATATGTACATGTAAGTAAATGGATGAGCGATGGCCAAGCGGCATAGGCAAGGTGCAATAGATGGTATAAAATACAGTATGTACATGTGATATGAGTAATGTAAGATATGTAAACATTAGTAAAGTGGCACTATTTTTAGTGGCATTGTTTAAAGTGACTTGTGATCCATTTATTAAAGTCTCCAGTGATTGTGTCTCAATGTAGGCAGCAGCCTCTCTGAGTTAGTGATTGCTGTTTAGCAGTCTGATGGCCTTGAGATAGAAGCTGTTTTTCAGTCTCTCGGTCCCAGCTTTGATGCACCTGTACTGACCTCGCCTTCTGGGTGGTAGCGGTGTGAACAGGCAGTGGCTCGGGTGGTTGATGTCCTTGATGATCTTTTTGGCCTTCCTGTGACATTGGGTGCTGTAGGTGTCATGGAGGACAGGTAGTTTGCCCCCGGTGATGCGTTGTGCAGACCGCACCACCCTCTGGAGAGCCTTGCCGTTGAGGGCGGTTGCTGTTGCCGTACCAGGCTGTGATACAGCCCGACAGGATGCTCCCGATTGTTCATCTGTAAAAGTTTGTCAGGGTTTTGCCAAATTTATTCAGCCTCCCGAAGCAGAAGAGGCGCTGTTGCGTCATCTTCACCACACTGTCTCTGGTGGACCAGTTTGTCATTGATGTGTACTCAGAGGAACTTAAAACTTTCCAATTTCTACGCTACTGCTGTCCCTTCGATGTGGATAGGGGGGTGCTCCCTCTGCTGTTTCCTGAAGTCCATGATCATCTCCTTTGTCGTTGAGTGAGAGATTGTTTTCCTGACACCGCACTCCCCTCCTCCCTGCTGTCTCGTTGATGTTGGTAAGGAGGCCTACTACTGTTGTGTCGTCTGCAAACTTGATGATTGAGTTGGAGGCGTGCATGGTCACGCAGTCGTGTGTCATGGTCGGATTTGCCGAAGGGAGGGCGGGGGAGGGCTTTGTATGCATCGCGTAAGTTAGAGTAGCAGTGGTTGAGGTTATTGCACATACGCGTAGCGCAATCAATATGCTCGTAGAATTTAGGTTGCCTTGTTCTCAAATTTGCTTTGTTAAAATCCCCAGCAACAATAAATGTAGCCTCAGGATATATGGTTTCCAGTTTGCATAAAGTCCAGTGAAGTTCCTTGGTGGCCATCTTGGTGTCTGCTTGAGGGGGAATGTACACAGCTGTGACTATAACTGACGAGAATTCTCTTGGTAGGTAAAATTGCCGGCATTTGATTGTAAGGAATTGTAAGGAATTGTAGGTCGGGTGAGCAGAAGGACTTGAGTTGACACCGTATGTTGTTAAGATTACACCATGAGTCGTTAATCATGAAGCATACACCCACACCCTTCCTCTTCCCAGAGAGGTGTTTATCTCTGTCGGCGCGATGCATGGAGAAGCCCGGTAGCTGAACCGATTCCGACAACATATCCCGAGAGAGCCATGTTTCCGTGAAACAAATACTGTTACAATCTCTGATGTCTCTCTGGAAGGCAACCCTTGCTCGAATTTCATCTACCTTGTTGTCAAGAGACTAGACATTGGCTAGTAGTATACTCGGGAGCGGTGGGCGATGTGCACGTCTACGGAGCCTGACCAGGTGGCTGCTTCGTCTGCCCCTTCTGCGGCACCGTTGTTTTGGGTCGACTACTGAAATTCGATCAATTGTCCTGGGTGGTGGTCCTAACAGAGGATCCGCTTTGGGAAAGTCGTATTCCTGGTCGTAATGTTGGTAAGTTGACGTTGTTCTTATATCCAATAGTTCTTCCCGGCTGTATGTAATAAGACTTAAGATTTCCTCCGGTAACAATGTAAGAAATAATACATTAAAAAGCACAATACTGCATAGTTTCCTAAGAACTCCAAGCGAGGCGACCACTCCAAGCGAGGCGACCATCTCTGTCGGCGCCATAGTACTAAGGCACCGAAACTGACTGTTAGAACTGCCAAATCCCCATGGATAGATGATGAGTCAAAAAACTGTATAGCTGAGAGGGATGAGGCAAAGGGAATAGCAAATAAGTCTGCCAACACAGCAGACTGGCAAACATACAGTAAATTGAGAAATCCCGTAACTAAACAAATAGAAGAAGAAAATATGCTATGGAACAAAGATGAATGAGAGTAAAAAGCTCTGTAATACTTGAAATGAAATTCTAGGCAACAAAAAAACTTGGCTCCATCCTTCATTGAGGCAGATGGCTTGTTCATAACAAAACCCTTTGATATTGTCAACCATTTTAATAACTTTTTTGTTGACAAGATTAGCAAACGTAGGTATGACATGCAAACAACAAATGCTGAGCCTTTATATTCATGCATAATGGACCAAATAATGAAATATGAGCACTGTAGTTTTGAGTTCCACAAAGTGGGTGTGGAAGAGGTGAAAGAATTGTTGCTATTTACCTGGATGGTAAATTGCTGAGGTTGGTAGCGGAATACAAATCCATTTTGCCAAATCTTCAATTTAACCCTAGAAGATGGTGTGTGCCCTCAGACATGGAGGGAGGAAAAGGTCATTCAGCTACACAATAATAGTGGCAGCAGGTTGCGTAGTGGTTAGAACAGTGGGCCAATAGCCGAAAGGTTGCTGGTTAGAATCCCCGAGCTGACAAGGTAAAAATCTGTTGTTCTGCACCTGAACAAGGCAGCTAACCCACTGTTCCCTGGTAGGCCGTCAATATTAATTTACATTGAATAATTTGTTCTTAACTGGCTTGCCTAGTTAAATAAAGGTTACATTTAAACATTTTAAAAAAAAACATATAATTGTGATGCATGCTGCACAGTTTGGCCGGGCGGCCAGCTCTAGGAAGAGTCTTAGTGGTTCCAAACTTCTTCTATTTAAAATCCGTTGAGCCGTCAGCGTACACACAGGCTTTATTCAAGGTCAGTGGGAGGTCATTTGTAAAAACAGAAAACCAAAACGGCCCTAGCTGGATGCCCTGCGGTACACCACACTCAACTGAATTTGCATGAGAGAGGCTTCCATTAAAGAAAACCCTCTGTTTTCTATTAGATAGGTAACTCTCAATCATAATAAGGCAGAGGATACAAATCCAAAACACCTATGGTTTTTTTCAGCAATAGGTTATGATCAATGACATCGAAAGCTGCACTGAAGTCTAACAAAACAGCTCCCACAATCTTCTTACTATCAATTTCTTTCAGCCTATCGTCTTCATTTGTGTCAGTGCCAGGCATGTAGAGAGCCCTTCCCTATACGCATGCTGAAAGTGTGTTGTTAATTTGTTCTCTGTAAAAAAAAACGTTGTATTTGATCAAACACATTTTTTTCTAAAAGTTTGCTAAGCACTTGTAACAAGCTGATTGGTTGGCTGTTTGAACCATTAACAGTGTGCTCTGCATTTAAAAAWRTTTWAAAAACTTTATTTAACTAGGCAACGGAGGGAAAGTGTCAGTAACATGCATGTACATCTCTTCTGGCTCAAAGTTAGGAAGAAATTGACTGCATCACTCTTGGTCTTTGTGTTGATGTGATGAAGGTTTCAAACTGTCTGTTCAAGTAGTTGGCACACAGTTCGGACACTCATCGGTACAACACAAGACATGCAACCAGAGTGTCTCTTCACAGTCCCCAGGTTCAGAACAGAGGCTGGGAAACGCACAGTATTCAATAGAGCCATGACTACATGGAACTCTCTGCCACCCTAGGTAAGTCAAGGTAGCAATYAAACCAGTTTCAAAAAACAGATAAAAGCACACATTACTGCACGAAGGGGACTATGAAGAGACACAGCCATTTTATTGCAGTGCGTTTGGAAAGTATTCCGACCCCTTCACTTTTTTCACATTTTGTTATGTTACAGCCTTATTCTAAAATTGATTAAATTACATGTTTTCCTCATCAATRMACACACAATTCCCCATAATGATAATGACAAAGCAAAAACAGTMTTTTAGAAATGTTTGCAAATATATTATAAATAAAAGACAGAAATACCTTATTTACATAAGTATTCAGACCCTTTGCTATMAYACTTGAAATTGAGCTCCGTGAGATGTTTCTACAACTTTTTTGGASTCCACCTGTGGTAAWTCCAAWTGATTGTACATGATTTGGAAAGGCACACACCTGTCTATATATGGTCCCACAGTTGACAGTGTATGTCAGAGCAAAAACCAACTCAAGAGGTCGAAGTATTTGTCTGTAGAGCTCCYAAGTCAAGATTGTGTCGAGGCACAGATCTGGGAAAGGGTACCACAAAAATTCTGCAGCATTGAAGGTCCCCAAGAACACAATGGCCTCCATCATTCTTAAATGGAAGAAGTTTGGAACCACCAAGACTCTTCCTAGAGTTGGCCGCCCGGCCAAACTGAGCAATCTGGGGAGAAGGGCCTTGGTCAGGAAGGTGACCAAGAACCCGATGCTAAATCTGACAGAGCTCCAGAGTTATGAACTCTTTGGCCTGAATGCCAAGTTTCACGTCTGGATGTAACCTGGCACCATCCCTACGGTGAAGCATGGTGGGTGCAGCATCATGCTGTGGGGATGTTTTTCAGCGACAGGGACTGGGAGACTAGACAGGATTGAGAAAAATATGAAAAGAGCAAAGGACAGAGAGATCTATGATGAAAACCTGCTCCAGAGTGCTAAGGACCTCAGACTGGTCCTTCCAATAGGACAACGACCCTAAGCACACAGCCAAGACAACGCGTGAGTGGCTTCGGGACAAGTCTCTGAATGTCCTTGAGGGGCTCAGCCGGAGCCCGGACTTGAACCCGATCGAACATCTCTGGAGAGACCGGAATATAGCTGTGCAGCGACGCTCCCCATCCAGCCTGACAGCGCTTGAGAGGATCTGCAGAGAAGAATGGGAGAAACTCCCCAAATACAGGTGTGCCAAGCTTGTATCATCATACCTAAGAAGGCTCGAGGCTGTAATCCCTGTGCTTCAACTCAGTACTGAGTAAAGGGTCTGAATACTGATGTTAATGTAATATTTCCATTCTTTTGTTTTTTATAAATTTGCAAAAATGTTCTAAAACCTGTTTTGCTTTGTCATTATTGGGTATTGTGTGTAGATTGATGAGAAAAACAATTGAATCCATTTTAGAACAAGACTGTAACGTAACAAAATGTGGAAAAAGTCAAGGGGTCTGAATACTTTCCGAATGCACCGTATTATGTTTTGTTTCATGTGGATTGCAGGAAGAGTAGCTGATGCTTTTGCAGCGGCTAATGGGGATCCAAACAAATACCAATACGAGTAACAAGATGAATTGGTGCACAAGTCAGAAATAGTGAATTGTGATTTGAGTTTCGCCATCAGCTGAAAGATCGTCCTTCACGAAGAGAGGAAGACTGCGAGGGACGGTGAGAGTCAGCCTCTCCGCTTGCTGCTCCCTCTCTCTCTCTCTCTTGCTCTCTCTCTCTCTCTCTCTTCTCTCTCCTCTCTCTCTCTCTCTCTCTCTCTCTCCTCTCTCTCTCTCTCTCTCTCTCTCTCTCTCTCTCTCTCTCGCTCTCTCTCTCTCTCTCTCTCTCACTCTTCTCGTCTCTCTCTCTCTCTCTCTCTCTTCTCTCTCTCTCTCTCTCTCTCCTCTCTCTCTCTCTCTCTCTCTCCTCTCTCTCTCTCTCTCTCTCTCTCTCTCTCTCTCTCTCTCTCTCTCTCTCTCTCTCTCTCTCTCTCCAAATGGTTTAAATGTATGCCTCCAAAGTAATACAACAAATGTGTGGTCATATACCTCATGTTTTGAAATATAATTTTTAAATAGTCAGATTTGAACAACGTTGGCAGTGCAATTCAAGAATGTAGACAATATGCAGAGATAATGTATTGAGCCTATAGACTGCTGCACAAACCACTTTGCTACATAACWGTTTTTAATTGGTTGATGTTGCATAGGCTTACGTTTTTTAAGTCATGTCTCATTTTATTTTTTTTATTTTGCAGTAGATCTCAGCCTGCATTTTGACTTAGAAAGTGATCTCGGCTCAGAAAAGTTTGATGACAACTGTTGAACGCAACATTTTGTAACTCACGTTGATTCCTTTGATCAAACACATCTCTGTTGGGCTCATGGACACACACAAGTCAGATGGTGGCCAGGCGTATTAGTGTCTGGGAGGAGAGATAAGCTAAATCATACACGGGCTTGGCTGCTTCTAGCCCGGACACTCAGAGGAGAGGAAGGCAGTCCTAATAGAATGGAATGCTGCTGGCTACCTGCACCAACAAAGTTTACATCTAGAAAGTCATTGAAACACAGCAAAGACAAACTTCAGTTGGTCATAGTCTATCACCCTTTCTCCTTTCGTCACCCTAACAAATCATCAATTCATATATAAACCTTATTTTAAATGAAGGACACTTTCAAATATCTTTCTACTGGAGTCAAATGGATAACAAAASTAATTCCCCAATCAAAGACGTACAGTCGCAATGCGGTTTCCTAACACTTGTCTGTAATCATTCATTATTGTTAGTGGGAATAATCAATAGTGATTTCTGCCTTATCTCAACTGTAAAATCGAAACGGTTAGATTCACTGTCGTGTCTTATTTTTAAAGGTGAAAGGTATTTCTTAGCTCTACAAAACACAAAACATCCTGAAGGGTTTCAGCCCTCTCATGACAACAGATACCGTGCTACACACTGCTTCCTTTAGAGTTCAATACACACGGCTTCCTTTAAGTTCAATAACACGCTTCACGAGTCAATACACACTGCTTCCTTCCGAGTTCAATACACACTGTTCCTTTAGAGTTTCAATACACACTGCTTCCTTTAAGAGTTCAATACACACGGCTTCTTTAAGTTCAATTACACACGGTTCCTTTAGGATTCAATACACACGGCTTCTTTACAGTTCAATACACACTGCTTCCTTTAGAGTTCAATACAACACGGCTTCCTTACAGTTCAATACACACTGCTTCCTTCAGAGTTCAATACATACTGCTTCCTTCAGAGTTCAATACACACTGCTTCCTTTAGAGTTCAATACACACTGCTTCCTTCAGAGTTCAATACACACTGCTTCCTTTAGAGTTCAATACACACGCTTCCTTTACAGTTCAATACACACATGCTCCTTCAGAGTTCAATACATACTGCTTCCTTCAAGGTTCAATACACACTGCTTCCTTTAGAGTCAATACACACTGCTTCCTTCAGAGTTCAATACACACGCTTCCTTAGGTTCAATACCCACTGCTCCTTTAGAGTTCAATACACACGCTTCCTTTAGAGTTCAATACACACGGCTTCCTTTAGAGTTCAATACACACGCTTCCTTTACATTTTCATACACACTGCTTCCTTAGAGTTCAATACACACGGCTTCCTTTACAGTTCAATACACACTGCTCTTCAGAGTTCAATACATAACTGCTCCTTCAGAGTTCAATACACACTGCTTCCTTAAGTTCAATACACACTGCTTCCTTCGAGTTCAATACACACTGCTTCCTTTAGAGTTCAATACACACGCTCCTTACAGTTCAATACCCACTGCTTCCTTCAGAGTTCAATACATACTGCTTCCTTCAGAGTTCAATACACACTGCTTTCCTTTAGAGTTCAATACCACACCTCCTTCAGAGTTCAATACACACTGCTTCCTTTAGAGTTCAAACACACTGCTTCCTTTAAGAGTTCAATACACACGCTTCCTTAGAGTTCAATACACACGCTTCCTTTAAGTTCAAAACACACTGCTCCTTACACAGTTCAATACAACACTGCTTCCTTTAGAGTTCAATACCACGCTGTCCTTTCAGTTCAATACTCACTGCTTCCTCAAGTCAATAACGCTTCTTCGAGTCAATACACACGCTCTTTGTTAATACAATGCTTCTTCCAGATTCATAAACTCTTCCTTTAGTTCATACACACGGCTTCCTTCAGTTCAATACCACTGCTTCCTTAGAGTTCAATACATACTCTCCTCAAGTTCAAACACACTGCTTCCTTTAGTTCATAAATGCTTCTCATCAATACACACTCGTTCCTTTAACTTCAATAACACGGCTTCCTTTACAGTTCAATACACACTGCTTCCTTTGAGTCAATACACACGTTCCTTACAGTTCAAACAACTGCTGTCACTTCCTACCTTTTGTTTTCTGTTTAGTTTGGTTAGTTGGTCAGGACGTGAGTTGGGTGGCATTCTATGTTGTCTGTTTCTATGTTGTTTAGGTTGCCTGGTATGGCTCTCAATTGGAGCAGTGTTTGGCGTTCCTCTAATTGAGAGTCATATTAGGTAGCTGTTCACAGTGTTTGTGGGTGGTGTCTCCTTGTCAGTGTTTGTCGCACCATACGGGACTGTTACTGTTGTTCATTTCATGTAGGCTATTGTTTCCCTGTTCGTGCGTTCTCGTGTTATGTATGTTCGTCGTTCGTCTGCTCACTTTCGTTTTGTTATTTTGTATCATTTGAAGTATAGTTCGTTTTCGTGTTTTCCCGTCTGTCTTTAATAAATTCATTATGTCTTCACAATCCGCTGCATTTTGGTTCAATCCCTGCTCCTCTTCATCTGAATCCGAAGAGAGGAGGACCACCGTTACAGAACCACCCACCGATCCAGAACCAAGCGGCGTGAATTCGAGCAGTGGCCTGCTTACACAGAATCATGACTTGGAGAAAAATATTAGAGGGAAAAGGACCCTGCGCAAACTGGAGAATATCGCTGCTCTCCTGAGAATAGTGACAGCCACAGCCAGGAGCGGTGGTTTAAGGAGGCAGCTAGGAGACGTGGATGGAAAGCCGGAGAATCAAGCTCGAAACCGAATTATGAGGGACGCGTCTTGCACGGAAGCCCGAAAGCCTGTGTAGACTCCCAAAATTTCTTGGGGGGGCTAAGGGGTAGTGCCTAGGCAGGTAGAGAACCTGCCACCACTCCCAGGCTAACCGTGGAGAGCGGGAGTCGGCAGACACCGTGTACGCAGTAGACGCACGTGTCGTCTCTTACGTGTGCATACCCGGTGCGGTTATTCCACCTCCCCGCACTGGTAGGGGCTAGATTGGCATTGAGCCGGTGTCATGAGCCGGCTCAAGCGTCTGGTCTCCAGTGCGTCTCCTCGGGCCGCTTACATGGCACCTGCCTTACGCATGGTTTCCCGGTTCGCCTACACAGCCCGGTGCGGGTTATTCCACCTCCCCGCACTGGCGGCGACCGGGAGCATTCAACCAGGTAGTTGGCAGGCTCAATGCTCAAGAGAGCCAGTACGCCTGCACGGTCCGTATTTCCGGCCCACTCCCCGCCCCAGCCTAGTACCTACAGTCCTACACTACGCACTAGGCTACCAGTGCATTTCCAGAGCCCTGTTCCTTCCTCCACGCACTCTCCCTATAGTGCGTGTATCCAGTTCGGGCTCCAGTTGGCCCACGCACTAAGCCACACTGTGCGTCTCCTAAGTCCTGTACACACTGTCACTTTCCCCGTACTAGTCCTAGGTGCCGTGCCCTCAGCCCGGTGCCACCAGTGCCGGTACCACGCACCATATAGAGTACGCTTGAGAGTTCAGGTTCCCTGTCCCTGCCCCGCACTAGTATGAAGGTGCGTGCCTTAGCCGGTGCCTCCAGTTCCGGCCCACCGCACCAGGTCTACAGTGCGCCATTATCCGCCAGAGCCATCCGCTCTCCCAGCGCCACTCTGAGCCATCCATCTCCCCAGCCCATCTGAGCCATCCGTCTCCCCAGCGCCATCATGAGCCATCCGTCTCCCCAGCCCATCTGAGCCATCCGTCTCCCCAGCGCCGTCGAGTCCGCCCGTTCTGCAATGAGCCTGCAAGCCGCCGTCTGCCATGAGCTGCAAGCCGCCCTCTGCATGCCTAAAGCCTCCCCAGACAGGAGCGCTAGAGCCGCTCGCAACGGAGCCGCTAGGCCGTCCGTCAGACAGGGCTGCCAGACCGCCACAAAGGATCTGCCAGAGCCCAACCACAGGATCTGCCAGAGCGCCAGCCACAGACTACACAGAGCCGCCAGCCATACAGGATCTGCCAGAGCCGCCCAGCCAGACAGGATCTGCCGAGCGCCAGAGAGCCATGAGCAGCCAGAGCCGTCAGAGCATGAGCGTCCGACCGTCAGCCAGCCATGACGTCCAAACGCTCACCATGAGCGTCCAAGAGCCGCATGCTTCCAGAGCGTCCAGAAGCCGTCAGCCTGCCATGAGCGTCCAGAGCCGTCGCTCCATGAGCGTCCCAGAGCCGTCAGCCTCATGAGCGTCGACCGTCAGCTGCATGGCGTCCATAGCGTAGCCGTCCAGAGCGTCAGTCAGCCATGACTGTCCTCAGCCAGAAGCGGCTAGTAATTCAGAACTGCCCCTCAGTCCAGAGCTGTCTCTCTGTCCGGAGCTGCCCTTCATCCGGAGTTGCCCCTCTATCCTGAGCTACCTCTTTATCCTGCAGCTACCTCTCTCTCCTAAGCATCCTCTGCTCCTGAGCTATCCCTATTCCTGAGCTACTTGTCCCAAGCTGTCCTTGATTCTGGTGTGCCCCTAAATTTAGGTGGGGTTATTTGGAGGGTGGTCATTGTGGGGAGCTAAGGAAGCGGGATTGATTATGGGGGGGGGAACCACGCCCGCGGAGCCTAAGCCACCACCGTGGTCAGATGCCCACCCAGACCCGCCCCTGGACTTTTTGTGATGCCGTTCGGAGTACGCATCTTGAGGGGGGGTATGTCACGTTCCTGACCTGTTTTCTGTTTAGTTTGTGTGTTAGTTGGTCAGCGACGTGAGTTTGGGTGGCATTCTATGTTGTCTGTTTCTATGTTGGTTTAGGCGTTGCCTGGTATGGCTCTCAATTGGAGGCAGGTGTTTGGCGTTCCTCTAATTGAGAGTCATATTTAGGTAGGCTTGTTCACAGTGTTTGTTTTGTGGGTGGTTGTCTCCTGTTCAGTGTTTGTCGACCATACGGGATGTTACGGTTTGTTCATTTCATGTAGGCTATTTTCCCTGTTCGTGCGTTCTCGTGTTTATGTACTGTTCGTCGTTCAGGTCTGTCTACTTTCGTTTTGTTATTTTGTATCATTTGAAGTATAGTTCGATTTTCGTGTTTTTCCGTCTGTCTTAATAAAATTCTCATGAATGTCTTCACATCCGCTGCATTTTGGTTCAATCCCTGCTCCTCTTCATCTGAATCCGAGAGAAGAGGACACCGTAACAACTGCTTCCTTCAGATTTCAATACATACTGCTTCCTTCAGAGTTCAATACACACTTTCCCTTTAGATTCAATACCACACTGCTTACATCAGAGTTCAATACACACTGCTCCTTTAGAGTTCAATACACACGGCTTCCTTTACAGTTCATCACACTGCTTCCTTCAGAGTTCAATAATCGCTTCCTTGAGTTCAATACACACGCTTCCTTCCGAGTTCAATACACACTGCTTCCTTAGAGTTCAATAACACACTGCTTCCTTTAGAGTTCAATACACACTCCTTCCTTCAGAGTCAATACACATCCTTCCTTCAGATCAATACACACTCCTTCCTTTAGATTCAATACAACTCCTTCCTTCAGAGTTCAATACACACTGCTTCCTTTAGAGTTCAATACACTGCTCCTTTAGAGTTCAATACACGGCTTCTTTAGAGTCTATACAACACTGCTTTAGATCATACACACTGCTTCCTTTAGAGTTCAATACACACTGCTTCCTTTAGAGTTCAATACACAACTCCTTCCTTTAGAGTTCAATACACACTGCTTCCTTTAGATTCAATACACACTGCTTCCTTTAGAGTCAATACACACTCCTTCCTTTAGAGTTCAATACACACTCCTTCTTCGAGTCAATACACACTGCTTCCTTAAGTCATACACACTGCTTCCTTTAGAGTTCATACACAGCTTCCTTTAGAGTTCAAATACACACTGTTCCTTTAGAGTGCAATACACACGTCCTTTAGAGTTCAATACACACTGCTTCCTTTAGAGTTCAATACACACGCTTCCGTTTAGATTTCAATACACACTGCTTCCTTTAGAGTTCAATACATACTGCTTCCTTTACAGTTCATACACACTGCTTCCTTTAAGAGTTCAATAACCACACAGGCTTCCTTTAGATTCACAACACAACGGCTACATTAACACCACTTACTGCCCAGAATTCCTCTGCAAACCCTCAGCTGTTGTATACAGTAATCATGTGTCTATGAACCAGAGTTATACGTTACGCACTGAGGCGTTGTGCCGTAGAGGAATCCACTGTGTGCAGCTCACCCTGCACTAAACATAAATAACATGAGCATGTCTACCTCCGCCAAGCTTCCCAGAAAGCAATGAAACAAGTAAACATCCCAGAAACATTTCTAAAAATAGCCCACTTTAAGAAAACAAGTTCATGAAATCAATAATTGTGAATCATCCACTGGATTCGGTCTTAATGTAGCAACATTTACATTTCTGTTTTTTTACATTGGATAGAAGTAGCGACTCAGAGCTACAAAATGGCGATCATACACTGAATTTGAGGAAACAATGGAAAGTAATTCTGCATTAAAAGTTGATCAACTTGTAAACTCACTTTTGAGAAAAACATCTTCAATGTTTTGGTTCTACTATTGGAGAGCCCTTCTTTTGTCTATTTGCCGTTCAGCATTGTTCACACTAGAGTCGTCGACCGATCAATCGGAATGGCGATTATTAGGGCAGATTTCAGTTTTTCATAACAATCGGTAATCGTCATTTTTGGACACCGATCAGGCCGATTACATTGCACTCCACGAGGAGACTGCGTGGCAGGCTGACTACCTGTTACGCGAGTGCAGCAAGGAGCCAAGTAAGGGCTAGCTAGCATTAAACGTATCTTATAAAAAACAATAATCTTAACATAATCACTAGTAACTACACATCATGGTTAATGATATTACTAAGTTATCTAGCTCTGTCCTGCGTGCATATAATCGATGCGGGCCTGTTAAATCATTGCAATCATTAGCCTACTTTGCCAAACCGTGATTTAACAAGCGCATTCGCGAAAAAACACTGTCGTTGCACCAATGTGTACCTAACCTAAACATCAACACCTTTCTTAAATCAATACACAAGTATATATTTTTAACCTGCATATTTAGTTAATATTGCCTGCTAACACTGAATTTCTTTAACTGGGAAATTGTGTCACTTCTCTTGCGTTCTGTGCAACAGAGTCAGGGTATATGCAGCAGTTGGGGCCGCCTGCTCGTTGCGACTGTGAAGACATTTCTTCCTAACAAAGACAGCCTAACTTCGCCAAACGGGGGATGATTTAACAAAAGCGCATTTGCGGAAAAAAGCATAATCGTTGCACGAATACCTAACCAGAAACATCAATGCCTTTCTTAAAATCAAAAGAAGTATATATTTTAAACCTGCATATTTAGTTAAAATAAATTCATGTTAGCAGGCAATATTAAACTAGGGAAATTGTGTCACTTCTCTTGCGTTCATTGCACGCAGATCAGGTATATGCAACAGTTTGGGCCGCCTGGCTCTTGCGAACTAATTTGCCAGAATTTTACGTAATTATGACATAACATTGAAGGGTGTGCAATGTAACAGGAATATTTAGACTTATGGATCCACCCGTTAGATAAAATACGTAACGGTTCCGATTTCAATAGAAAGAATAAACGTTTCTTTTCGAAATTGATAGTTTCCGGATTTGACCATATTAATGACCTAAGGCTCGTATTTCTGTGTGTTATATATGTTATAATTAAGTCATGATTTAATGTTTGATAGACTGCTGTCTGACTGAGCGTTGGTAGGCAGCAGCAGGCTCGTAAGCATTCATTCAAACAGCACTTTCGTGCATTTGCCAGCAGCTCTTCGCAATGCTTCAAGCATTGAGCTGTTTATGACTTCAACCTATCAACTCCCGAGATTAGGCGTGTAACCGATGTGAAATGGCTAGCTAGCTAGCAGGGTGTCCCAATAGCGTTTCAAACGTCACTCGCTCTGAGACTTGAATAGTTGTTCCCCTTGCTCTGCAAGGGCCCCGCTTTTTGTGTGAGCATGGTAACGATGCTTCGAGGTGCTGTTGTGATGTGTTTCCTGGTTCGAGCCCAGGTAGGGCGAGGAGAGGACCATCTATACTGTTACACTGGCAATACTAAAGTGCCTATAAGAACATCCAATAGTCAAAGGTATATGAAATACAAATGGTATAGAGAGAAATAGTCCTATAATTCCTATAATAACCTCAACCTAAAACGTCTTTCATATGTTCTCATGTTCTGAGCAAGGAACTTAAACGTTAGCTTTTTTACATGGCACATATTGCACTTTTACTTTCTTCTCCAACATTTTGTTTTTGCATTATGTAAASCAAATTGAACATGTTTCATTATTTATTTTAGGCTTAATTGATTTGCTTGATGTATTATATTAAGTTAAAATAAAAGTGTTCATTCAGTATTGTTGTAATTGTCATTATTAAAAATAAATAAATAAATACATTTMAAAAATCYMCCGATTAATTGGTATCGMCTTTTTTTGGCCCTCCAATAATCGGTATCGGTATCGGCGTTGTAAAATCATAATCGGTCGACCTCTAGTTCACACCCTRTTAAGCCTTAGCCCCACCCATCTCTTTAAGGGTTGATCTGTGCGTTCTGTACTAACTTGCCAGCTACTTCCAGACATCTAAGCAAGAGAGAGAACAGCTTTACTCGCCCTAGCAGAGCTGGTTAGGCTGTTACAGTATGTTATCCAGAGCGTTGGTGACTGCAATTGTGCTGTCAGATTGTCCGTTCGTAAATTCAGAGCGTTTCGCATTCATAGCGCTCACTAGACGCTCTGGCCAGTAAGTAGGGTTGTTCCGAAAGCTCTGACCTCACAACGACAGTCAAGTACCCAAGCTAACTGGCTAACATTGGCTAGCTACTTGCAGACACATAATGAGAGAACACCCCCACTCTGACCATTTTACTCCCCCTAGCAGAGCTGGTTAGGCAGTTTTCATGTTATCCAGAGCGTRGATGACTGTAACAGTGCTGCTGGCAACAATTTAATTACACTTTGTTGCCAACGTTTACTGACACCAGACATATTCAACGGGTCTTGAGCATTCAAAAATTCATCAGTTATTCTGCGCTCTGGCACACTAAGATGAGAGTCTTTTGTTAAGAAATGTAGCTAGATAGCTAGCTAGGTCAACAATGATGTAACGCCCATCGGAAGAAGTGGACCAAGGTGCAGCGTGGTAAGCGTTCATGATATTTAATCAAACTGAACACTGAAACAAAATTACAAAGTAGAACAAAACGAAACAGTTCTGTCAGGTGCAGACACAAAACAGAAAACAACTACCCACAAAACACAGGTGGGAAAAAGACTGCCTAAGTATGATTCRCAATCAGAGACAACGATAGACAGCTGCCTCTGATTGGGAACCACACTCGGCCAAAAACAAAGAAATAGAAACATAGAATGCCCACCCTAATCACAACCTGGCCTGACCAAAATAGAGAATTCCAGGGCGTGACAAATGAATCCCAACGCATGACGTAACGTTAGTTAGCGAG
>NC_036863.1:2217253-2232235 GCF_002910315.2 Salvelinus sp. IW2-2015
CCAGCCAGCTAATGTTAGCTAGCTAGCTAGCTTCGTTTAACAAAAGACTCCACTCTAGTTTTTACAAAGTATTTTAATTTCAAGTTAGTGTACTGTTAGCTAGCTAGCTAACATTAGCTGGCTGGCTCGCTAACTAACGTTACGTCATGCGTTGGATTCATTTGTCACGCCCTGGAATTCTCTATTTTGGTAGGCCAGGTTGTGATTAGGTGGGCATTCTATGTTTCTATTTCTTTGTTTTTGGCCGAGTGTGGTTCCCAATCAGAGGCAGCTGTCTATCGTTTCTCTGATTGGGAATCATACTTAGGCAGTCTTTTTCACCTTGTTTTGTGGGTAGTTGTTTTCTGTTTTGTGTCTGCACCTGACAGAACTGTTTCGTTTTGTTCTACTTTGTAATTTTGTTTCAGTGTTCAGTTTGATTAAATATCATGAACGCTTACCACGCTTCACCTTGGTCCACTCTTCCGATGGGCTTACATCATTGTTGACCTAGCTAGCTATCTAGCTACATTTCTTAACAAAGACTCTCATCTTAGTGTGCCAGAGCGCAGAATAACTGATGAATTTTTGAATGCTCAAGACCCGTTGAATATGTTGGTGTCAGTAAACGTTGGCAACAAAGTGTAATTAAATTGTTGCCAGCAGCACTGTTACAGTCATCAACGCTCTGGATAACATGAAAACTGCCAACCAGCTTGCTAGGGGAGTAAAATGGTCAGAGTGGGGTTTCTCTCATTATGTGTCTGCAAGTAGCTAGCCAATGTTAGCCAGTTAGTTTGGTACTTGACTGTCGTTGTGAGGTCAGAGCTTTCGAACAACCCTACTTACTTGCCAGAGCGTCTAGTGAGCGCTATGAATGCGAAACGCTCTGAATTTACGAACGGACAATCTGACAGCACAATTGCAGTCACCAACGCTCTGGATAACATACTGTAACAGCCTAACCAGCTCTGCTAGGCGAGTAAAGCTGTTCTCTCTCTTGCTTAGATGTCTGGAAGTAGCTGGCAAGTTAGTACAAACGCACAGATCAACCCTAAAGAGATGGGTGGGCTAAGGCTTAAGAGGGTGTGAACTAGAGGTCGACCGATTATGATTTTACAACGCCGATACGATACCGATTATTGGAGGGCCAAAAAAAGCGATACAATTAATCGGCGATTTTTAAAATGTATTTATTTATTATTTTTAATAATGACAATTACAACAATACTGAATGAACACTTTTATTTTAACTTAATATAATACATCAAGCAAATCAATTAAGCCTAAAATATAATAATGAACATGTTCATTTGGTTTACATAATGCAAAAAACAAAATGTTGGAGAAGAAAGTAAAGATGCAATATGTGCCATGTAAAAAAGCTAACGTTTAAGTTCCTTGCTCAGAACATGAGAACATATGAAAGACGTTTTAGGTTGAGGTTATTATAGGAATTATAGGACTATTTCTCTCTATACATTTGTATTTCATATACTTTGACTATTGGATGTTCTTATAGGCACTTAGTATTGCCAGTGTAACAGTATAGATTCGTCCCTCTCCTCGCCCTACCTGGGCTCGAACCAGGAAACACATGACACACCACCTCGAAGCATCGTTACCCATCGCTCCACAAAAGCCGGGGCCCTTGCAGAGCAAGGGAACAACTACTTCAAGTCTCAGAGCGAGTGACGTTTGAAACGCTATTGGGAGCACACCTGCTAGCTAGCTAGCCATTTCACATCGGTATCACCAGCCTAATCTCGGAGTGATAGGCTTGAAGTCATAAAAGCTCAATGCTTGAAGCATTGCGAAGAGCTGCTGGCAAATGCACGAAAGTGCTGTTTGAATGAATGCTTACGAGCCTGCTGCTGCCTACCACGCTCAGTCAGACAGCAGTCTATCAAACATTAAATCATAGACTTAATTATAACATATAACACACAGAAATACGAGCCTTAGGTCATTATATATGGTCAAATCCGGAAACTATCAATTTCGAAAAGAAAACGTTTATTCTTTCATTGAAATACGGAACCGTTACGTATTTTATCTAACGGGGGTGCATTCATAAGTCTAAATATTCCTGTTACATTGCACACCCTTCAATGTTATGTCATAATTACGTAAAAGTCTGGCAAATTAGTTCGCAAGACGCCAGGCGGCCCAAACTGTTGCATATACCTGACTCTGCGTGCAATGAACGCAAGAGAAGTGACACAATTTCCCTAGTTTAATATGCCTGCTAACATGAATTTATTTTAACTAAATATGCAGGTTTAAAAATATATACTTCTTTTGATTTTAAGAAAGGCATTGATGTCTGGTTAGGTACATTCGTGCAACATTATGCTTTTTTCCGCAAATGCGCTTTTGTTAAATCATCCCCCGTTTGGCGAAGTAGGCTGTCTTTGTTAGGAAGAAAGTCTTCACAGTCGCAACGAGCCAGGCGGCCCCAAACTGCTGCAATATACCCTGACTCTGTTGCACAGAACGCAAGAGAAGTGACACAATTCCCAGTTAAAAGAAATTCATGTTAGCAGGCCAATATTAACTAAATATGCAGGTTAAAAAATATATACTTGTGTATTGATTTTAGAAAGGTGTTGATGTTTATGGTTAGGTACACATTGGTGCACGACAGTGCTTTTTTCGCGAATGCGCTTGTTAAATCACGGGTTTGGCAAAGGTAGGCATATTCAATGATAAGATAAGAGCAGCCGCATCGATTATATGCACGCAGGACAAGCTAAGATAACTATAATATCATAACCATGATGTTAGTTACTAGTGATTATGTTAAGATTATTGTTTTTTATAAGATACGTTTAATGCTAGCTAGCACTTACTTGGCTCCTTGCTGCACTCGCGTAACAGGTAGTCAGCCTGCCACGCAGTCTCCTCGTGGGAGTCAATGTTAGCGGCCATGATCGGTGTCCAAAAATGACGATTACCGATTGTTATGAAAACTTGAAATCTGCCTATTATCGGCAACATTCCGATTGATCGGTCGGACCTCTAGTGGTGAACAATGCTGAACGGCAAATAAACAAAGAAGGGCTCTCCAATAGTAGAACCAAAACATTGAAGAGTTTTTTCTCAAAAGTGAGTTACAAGTTGATCAACTTTTAATGCAGAATTACTTTCCATTGTTTCCTCAAATTCAGTGTATGATAGCCATTTTGTAAGCTCTGAGTCTCCCTTCTATCCAATGTAAAAAAACAGAAATGTAAATGTTGCTACATAAGACCGAATCCAGTGATGATTCACAATTATTGATTTCATGAACTTGTTTTCTTAAAGTGGGCTATTTTTAGAATGTTTCTGGGATGCGTATGTTTTCATGCTTTTCTGGGAAGCTTGCGAGGTAGACATGCTTCATTTATTTATGTTATGGCAGGGTGAGCTGCACACAGTGGATTCCGACTACGGCACACGCCTTAGTGCGAATCATGTTTATAACTCTGGTTCATAGACACATGATTACTGTTATACAACCAGCTAGGGTTTGCAGAGGAATTCTTGGCTTGTAAGTGGTGTGTAATGGTAAGCCGTTGTAGTTGATGAATCTAAAGGAAGCAGTGTGTTATTGGAACGTCTAAAGGAAAGCGAGTGTGGGTATGGAGACTCTAAAGGAAGCAGTGTGTATTGAACTCTAAAGAAGCAGTGTGTATTGAATTCTGAAGGAAGCAGTGTGTATTGAACTCTGTAAAGGAAAGCAGTGTGTATTGAACTCTGAAGGAGCAGTGTGTATTGAACTTCTAAAGGAAGCCGTATGTGTATTGAACCTAAAGGAAGCATGTGTATTGAACTCTAAGGAGCAGATGGTATGATTAAGGAGCAGTGTGTGTATTGAACTCAAAGGAAGCAGTGTGTATTGAACTCTAAGGAAGCAGTGTGTATTGAACTCTAAAAGAAGCAGTGTTATTGACTCTAAGAGGAGACGAGTGTGTTGTATTGAACTCTGAAGGAAGCAGTGTGTATTGAACTCTAAAGGAGCAGTTGTATTGAACTCTGAAGGAAGCAGTGTGTATTGAACTCAAAGGAGGAGCAGGTATGTGAGACTGGCTGAAGGAGAAGCGAGTGTGTACGCTCGGTTATCTTTGTGATGAGGGCGGAAGAGCCCGTTCAGTATGTTTTGTGTTTTGTAGAGCTAAGAAATACCCTTTCACCTTTAAAATAAGACACGACAGTGAGTGTGACGCTGTGTCGAGTAGCGATGATGAGAGTCGTAGAGTGCGCAGTTGAGTTGAGTGTCCGACTAACAATTAATGAATGATTTACAGACAAGTGTTAGGAAACCGCCATGCGGACTGTACGTCTTGATTGGGGAATTAGTTTTGTTATCCATTTTGACTCCAGTATAGAAGATATTTGAAAGTGGTGGCGTGCTAGTGTAGAGAGTGAAGTTTATATATGAATTGATGAATTTGTTAGGGGTGACGAAAGAGATGAGTGGTGATAGGATATGAAACCAACTGAAAGTTTGTCTTGCGTTATTCAGATGACTTTCTAGATGGTAAACTTTGTTTGTGCAGGTAGCCAGCAGCATTCCATGCTATCGGACTGCCTTCCTCTCCTCTGAGTTCTGGCTAGAAGCACCAAGCCCGTGTATGATTTAGCTTTATCTCTCCTCCCAGACCACTAATTACGCGGCTGGCCACATGGCGTGACGTTGGTGTTGTCAGTAGCCGCAACAGAGATGTGTTTGATCAAGGAATCAACGGAGTTACAAAATGTTGCGTTCTGCAAGCAGGTGTGCGAGCAGAGACTGTTGCTGAGCCGAGATCACTTTCTAAGTCATAAATGCAGGCTGAGTCTACTGCCAAAATAAAAATAGAGAGATGTGAGAGATGAGCGTTAAGAAGAGCGTGAGAGGCCTATGCAACATCAACCAATTAAAAACTGTTTATGTAGCAAAGTGGTGGTTGTGCAGGCGAGTGGCGTAGTGGCTCAATTACATTATCTCTGCATATGTCTTACATTCTTTGAATTGCACTGCCAACGTTTTCAAATCTGGACTATTGTTAAAATTTATATTTTCAAACATGAGGGTATATGACCACACATTTGTTGTATTACTTTGGAGGCATACATTTTAAACCAGGTGGAGAGAGAGAGAGAGAGAGAGAGAGGAGAGAGGGAGAAAAAAGAGAGAGAGAGAGGGAGAGGAAGGGAGAGAGAGAGAGAGAGAGGAGGAGAGAGCAGCGGAGGCTGACTCCACTGTCCTCAGCTCTTGCTCTTCTTCCTAGGACGATCTCCAGCTGTTGGGCCGAAAAACTCAAATCACAATTCCACTATTTCTGACTTGGGTTGCACCCAATTCATCTGTTACTCGTATTGTATTTGTTATGGATCCCCATTAGCCGCTGCAAAAGGCATCAGTACTCTTCCTGCAATCCACATGACAAAAAACATGAATTACGGTTGCATTCGGAAAGTATTCAGAACCCCTTGACTTTTTCCACATTTGTACGGTTGACAGTCTTGTTCTAAAATGGATTCAATTTTTTCTCATCAATCTACACACAATACCCAAATAATGGACAAAGCAAAACAGGTTTAGAACATTTTTGCAAATTTATAAAAAACAAAAGAATGGAAATATTACATTAAATCCAGTATTCAGAGAGCCCTTTACTCGGGGGTACTGAGTGAAGCACAGGGAATTACAGCCTCGAGCCTTCTTAGTATTGATGAACCAAGCTTGGCACAACCTGTATTTGGGAGTTTTCCCATTCAATTCTCTGCAGATCCTTCAAACTTTGTCAGGCTGGATGGGGAAGCGTCGTGCACAGCTATTGCCGTCTCTCCGAGATGTTCGAGTCGGGGTTTCAAGTCGCGGGCTCCGGCTGAGGCCCTCAAGACATTCAGAACTTGTCCGAAGCCAACACGCTTGTCTTGGCTGGTGCTTAGGTCGTTAGTCCTGTTGGAAGTGAACCTTCGCGGCGCCCGAGTCTGAGTCCTTAGCACTCTGGAAGCAGTTTTTCATACATAGATCTCTCTGTTCCTTTGCTCTTGTTCCATATTTTTCTCAGAATCTGTGTCTAGTCTCCCAGTCCCTGTCGCTGAAAAACATCCCCACAGCATGATGCTGCACCCACCGTGCTTCACCGTAGTATGGTGTCAGGTTACCCTCCAGACGTGAAACTGGCATTCAGGCCAAAGAGTTCATAAACTCTGGAGCTCTGTCAGAGTTAGCGTCGGGTTCTTCTTCCAGATTGCTCAGTTTATTGGGCCGGCGCCAACTCTAGAAATCTTCGTGGTTCCAAAGCCCTTCCATTCAAGAATGATGGAGCCATTGTGTTCTTGGGACCTTCAAATGCTGCAGAAATTTTTTGTGGTACCCTTTCCCAGATCGGTGGCGTCGACACCAATCTTGACTTTGGATCTCTACAGACAAATACTTCGACGCGCGTGGAGTGGTGTTGTGGCGTGCGTTAGCAGTGAGACTGTCGAGAGCGGGTAGTGTGTGGAGGCCATATATAGACAGGTGTGTGCCTTTCCAAATCATGTACAATCAATTGGAAGTTCGCACAGGGGAGTCCAAAAAAGTTGTAGAAACATCTCACGGAGCTCGATTCAAGTCTCATAGCAAAAGGGTGCTGAATACTTATGTAAATAAGGTATTTCTGTTCTTTTATTTAATAATATATTTGCAAACATTTTCTAAAACAGCTGTTTTTGCTTTGTCATATCATTATGGGGAATTGGTGTAGATTGATGAGAAAAATGTAATTTAATCAATTTAGAATGAAGGCTGTAACATAACAAAATTGTTGGAAAAAAGTGAAGGGGTCGGATTACTTCCAAACGCACTGCAATAAATGGCTGTTGTCTCTTCAAGTCCCCTCGTGCAGTAATGTTGGTGCTTTTATCTGTTTTTTGAAACTGTTTTATTGCTTACCTTGACTAC
This sequence comes from Salvelinus sp. IW2-2015, assembly GCF_002910315.2. Classification (NCBI taxonomy): domain Eukaryota; kingdom Metazoa; phylum Chordata; class Actinopteri; order Salmoniformes; family Salmonidae; genus Salvelinus; species Salvelinus sp. IW2-2015. Next base: position 2,224,152 of record NC_036863.1, read on the forward strand.
CTAGGGTGGCAGAGAGTTCCATGTAGTCATGGCTCTATTTGGAGATACTGTTTGCGTTTCCCACTCTGTTCTGAACCTGGGACTGTGAAGAGACCACGTCTGCTGGTTGCATGTCTTGTGTCTTGTACCGATGAAGTGTTCGAACGTTGTGTTTGCAACTACTTGAACAGACAGTTTTGAAACCTGTCACCAGTCACACAAAGGACCAAGATGATGCAATCAATATCTTCTAACTTTTGAGCCAGAAGAGATGTACATGCATGTTACTGACACTGTTCCCTCCGTTGCCTAGTTAAATAAAGTTTTAGAAAAATTATTAAATGCAGAGCACACTGTTAATGGTTCAAACAGCAACAATCAAGCTTGTTACAAGTGCTTAGCAACTTTGTAGAAAAAAAAGTGTTGATCAAATACAACGTTTTTTTTTACAGAGAACAAATTAACAACACACTTTCAGCAGGTATAGGGAAGGCTCTCTACATGCCTGCACTGACACCAAATGAAGACGACTAGCTGAAAGAAATTGATAGTAAGAAGATTGTGGTAGGCTGATCTCTCTCTTTGTTGTGACAGAAAAGACAGAAATGCAAAGGTGGAGGTGTTGCCGTTTATATTCAGAGCCACATTCCTGGAAAGCTTAGAGAGGATCTCATGTTAAATACTATTGAAGTAATATGGCTACAAGTTCACCTGTCTCACCTAAAGCCCATTCTGTTGGGAAGGTGCTATAGACCACCAAGTGCTAACAGTCAGTATCAGGATAACATGTGTGAAATGCTTGATAATGTTATGTTTGTTATGTATGTTATATATGTATGTTATGTATGTTATATCAACAGAGAGGTATATTTTCTGGGTGATTTCAATATTGACTGTCTTTCATCAGGCTGCCCACTCGAGAGAAAGCTTCAAAATTTAACTAGTGCCTACAACCTGGTTCAGGTTATCAGTCAACCTACCAGGGTAGTTACWAACAGCACAGGAATTAAATAATCAACATGTATTGATCACATCTTTACTAATGCTGCAGAAATGGGTTTTATAGCATCCAAAACCATCGGATGTAGAGATCTCAATATAGTAGCCATATCTAGAAAAACCAAKGTTCCAAAGGCTGGGCCTAATATAGTGTATAAGGGGTCATACAATATGTCTTGTAGTGATTCCTATGTTTTTGATTGCTTACCCCAGTTACTAATAAGCATGCACCCATTAAGAAAATGACTGTTAAAACAAACTGTTAAATCCCTGCGGATTGATGAGGAATTGAAAAATGGTATGTTATTTTTTATATATTTTTATATATTTTTTAATTTTACCCCCCTTTTTCTCCCCAATTTCGTGGTATCCAATTGTTAGTAGTTACTATCTTGTCTCATCGCTACAACTGGCTCGGGAGAGACGAAGGTCGAAAGCCATGCGTCCTCCGAAACACAACCCAACCAAGCCGCACTGCTTCTTAACACAGCGCGCATCCAACCCGGAAGCCAGCCGCACCAATGTGTCGGAGGAAACACCATGCACCTGGCGACTTTGGTTAGCGTGCACTGCGCCCGGCCCGCCACAGGAGTCGCTGGTGCGCGATGAGACAAGGATATCCCTACCGGCCAAACCCTCCCTAACCCTGACGACGCTAGGCCAATTGTGCGTCGCCCCACGGACCTCCCGGTCTCTGGGCGCTAGGCGATGCAGTGCCCTAGACCACTGCGCCACCCGGGATGCCCAAAAAATGGTATGGTTGAGAGGGATGAGGCAAAAGGAATGGGAAATAGGTCTGGCTGCACAACCGATTGGCAAGCGTACTGCAAATTCAGAAATCATGTGACTAAACTGAATAAAAAGAAGAAGAAACTACACTATGAAACAAATATAAATGACATGAAGAATGATAGTAAAATGCTTTGGAGCACCTTAAATGACATTTTGGGCAAAAAGGCAAACTCAGCTCCATCATTCATTGAATCAGATGGCTCATTCATCACAAAACCCACTGATATTGCCAACTACTTTAATGATTTTTTCTTTCCCAAGATTAGCAAACATAGGCATGACATGCCAGCAACAAATGCTGACACGACACATCCAAGTATAACTGATCAAATTGTGAAAAACAAGCATTGTCATTTTTAATTTTGTAAAGTGAGTGTGGAAGAAGTGAAAAAAAAGATTGTTGTCTATCAACAATGACAAGCCACATCTTCAATCTAGCCTACTAGAATGTGTGTGCACTCAGGCCTGGAGGGAAGCAAAAGTAATTCCACTACTCAAGAATAGTAAGCCCCTTTACTGGCTCAAATAGCCGATCAATCAACCTGTCCCTGTAACCAACCCTTAGTAAACTTTTGGAAGAAATTGTGGATTCAGGAATTCCCAGGGCAGCTGTCTAGGCCCCTCACTTCACAATCCCCAAGTCCAGAACAGACTATGGGAGGTGCACAGTACAACATAGAGCAGGTGTCGATAACATAAGGCCTTTGCACGGCATGGTAAGCCACCCCCCCCAACAACAAAAAATATAATAATAACAATCATTTATTTAAAAAAAATGGGGGTGTGACAGCCGTGGCTTGATGTTTATTATCTCACTTATTTTTGCCAGTTTATTGATTTTTTATAAACTGGAGAAAATAATTGAAATTGCATGCATTGGTTTCGAAATTTCATTGGAATTCACTGCAATGTTGTCGTTCCCAAGGTATGTGAAACCTGATTAGCCAATTTGCAGTATGTTTGCAGTATGTTTGCCAATCGGTTGTATTTTCATGATTTTGCAGGAGTTTCATATTATTAGTTCAGTGGAAGACTACCTGCCTGTCCCGCCAAATTGGAAACCAAGGCAGCATTGAAAATGAGAGATTCCTTTTCACACTGCTATCAGGTAGCAAGCCTTTTTTGATATTTAAAAAAGTTCAGGGTGCAAAAGGTCATCAGCAAAGAAAAATAAGGCAGAWMWKCGRTCACTTATTMCCTCTTGGARAAAGGAATATGGATTKGTTTTACTGAAGGACCGATCTYTTTGCGCTCTCTGTTGRAAAACTGRTGTTTGTCAGACATCAAGTGTATGGRGTCATTTTGAAACGAGACATGAGAAAAACTTAAAGGATGAGGAGGACAAGGCTGAAGGAATCAACAAGGCCGTGTCCAGGTATGAAAAGCAAAGGAGTGTGTTTACGAATCTATATGCAGTCAAAKAATCAAGCTACAGAGGGAAGCTATAAAGTTGCTCAGTGCATTGCTAAACATGGAAAACCATTTACTAATGTGGAATATGTCAAGGAGGCTTTCCTCAGAATTTCGCAGACTTTATTTAATGGATTGCCTAACAAAGACACAATCATCTGAAAGATAAAATACATGCCTGTGTCTGACAGAACTGTTGAAAGGCGCGTTACCGAGATGGTGGAAAATGTAAAGGAGCCGCAAACTGTAACGTTAAAAGATTCACCTGTGCAGAGATAAGATTGGCCACCCTGTAGTTAAATGCAGTGGTAGAAAAAGTACCCAATTGTCATACTTGAGTAAAAGTAAAGATACCTTAATGGAAAATAACTCAGGTAAAAGTGAAAGTCACCCAGTAAAATACTACTTGAGTTAAAGTCTAAAAGTATTTGGTTTTAAATATACTTAWGTATCAAAAGTAAATGTAATTACTAAAATGTACTTAAGTTTCAAAGTAAGAGTATAAATCATTTCAAATTCCTTATATTAAGCAAATCAGGTGGCACGATTTTCTTGTTTTTAAAAAAATGTATGGATAGCCAAGGGAATACTCCAACACTCAGACATAATTTACAAAAAAAAAGCATTTGAGTTAAAGTAAATGTGCCAGATCAGGTATTAGGGATGACCACGGATGTTCTCTTGATAAGTGTGTGAATTGGACCATTTTCTTGTCCTGCTAAGCATTCAAAATGTAACGAGTACTTTTAGGTGTCGGGGAAAATGTATGGAGTAAAAAGTTTTCTTTAGGAATGTAGTGAAGTAAAAGTAAAAGTTGTCAAACTAATGGGGATCCATAACAAACCCCAGGAAGAGAAGCTGCTGTCTTGGCAGGAACTAATCGGACTCCAAACACAACCCCAGGAAGAGTAGCTGCTGTCTTGGCAGGAACTAATGGAGATCCATAATAAACCCAGGAAGAGAAGCTGCTGTCTTGGCAGGAACTAATGGAGATCCATAATAAACCCCAGGAAGAGAAGCTGCTGTCTTGGCAGGAACTAATCGGGATCCATAATAAAACCCCAGGAAAGAAGCTGCTGTCTTGCAGGAACTAATGGAGATCCATAACAAACCCAGGAAGAGAAGCTCCTGTCTTGGCAGGAACTAATCGGATCCAAACAAACCCCAGGAAGAGAAGCTGCTGTCTTGGCAGGAACTAATCGAGATCCATAATACCCCAGGAAGAGTAAGCTGCTGTCTTGGCAGGAACTAATCGGGATCCATAATAAAACCCCAGGAAGAGAAGCTGCTGTCTTGGCAGGAACTAATGGGATCCATAATAAACCCCAGGAAGAGAAGCTGCTGTCTTGGCAGGAACTAATGGGATCCATAATAAACCCAGAAAGAAGCTGCGTTCTTGGCAGGAACAATGGGATCCATAATAAACCCCAGGAAGAGAAGCTGCTGTCTCTGGCAGGAACTAATGGGGATCCATAAAAACCCCAGGAAGAGTAGCTGCTGTCTTGGCAGGAACTAATGGGATCCATAATAAACCCCAGGAAGAGTAGCTGCTGTCTTGCAGGAACTAATGGATCCATAATAAACCCAGAAGAGTAGCTGCTGTCTTGCAGGAACTAATGGGATCCATAAAAAACCCCAGGAAGAGGAGCTGCTGTCTTGGCAGGAACTAATGGGATCCATAACAAACCCAGGAAGAGAAGCTGCTGTCTTGGCAGGAACTAATGGGGATCCATAACAAACCCCAGGAAGAGAAGCTGCTGTCTTGGCAGGAACTAATGGGATCCATAACAAACCCCAGGAAGAGAAGCTGCTGTCTTGCAGGAACTAATCGGGATCCATAATAAACCCCAGGAGAGAGCTGCTGCCTTGGCAGGAACTAATCGGGATCCATAATAAACCCCAGGAGAGTAGCTGCTGTCTTGGCAGGAACTAATGGGATCCATAATAAACCCCAGGAAGAGTAGCTGCTGTCTTGGCAGGAACTAATGGGATCCATAAAAAACCCCAGGAAGAGTAGCTGCCTGCTTGGCAGGAACTAATGGGGATCCATAACAAACCCCAGAAAAGAAGCTGCTGTCTTGGCAGGAACTAATGGGGATCCATAACAAACCCCAGGAAGAGAAGCTGCTGTCTCTGGCAGGAACTAATCGGGATCCATAATAAACCCAGGAAGAGAAGCTGCTGCTTGGCAGGAACTAAATCGGGGATCAATAAAACCCCAGAAGAGTAGCTGCTGTCTTCGCAAGGATACTAATGGGATTCCAAAGAAACCCCAGGAAGAGAATCTCCTGTCTTGGCAGGAACTAATCGGGATCCATAATAAACCCCAGGAAGAGAAGCTCCTGTCTTGGCAGGAACTAATCGGGATCCATAATAAACCCCAGGAAGAGAAGCTGCTGTCTTGGCAGGAACTAATCGAGATCCATAATAAGTACAAAAACAAATACACAGTGGGTGCATGTTTTATTGGGAAGTTATAGTTTGACCTTTTCACTTTGTAGGTATGGTGACACAACCTAAGCTTTTGCCTGTGGTTCTGAGATGGGTTTGATGTGGAATTAACTTCTAAGGCTGCACACAGAACTGCATCTCTCGCTCTCAGCATTATTCAGTGTGCCCTGTGAGAGGAACTCTGTTAGAGATCAAAGGAAGACAGGCGTCATGCAGGATGGACTCTCTGGGTTGAATATGCAGCTCTGTAGAAACCCACTGAGGATACTAAACAGTCTGCCTTCCACACCTGAAGCCATGGCTCACCTTGTCCTCACCTCACTCAAACACCACACAGCACTTTACCATGGATAGACTTTTACCATGGATAGACTTTACCATGGATAGACTTTACAATGGATAGACTTTTACAATGGATAGACTTTACACTGGATAAGACTTTTACAGATAGATTTGACTTTAACAATGGATAGACTTTACAATGGATAGACTTTACAATGGATAGACTTACAAGTGGGTTAGACTTTAATGGATAGACTTTACAATGGATAGACTTTTACAATGGATAGACTTTACAATGATAGACTTACCATGGATAGACTTTTACCCTGGATAGACTTTACAAGGGTAGACTTTAATGGATAGACTTTACAATGGATAGTTTACAAATGGTAGCTAGTTGAGTGTCGCGTTATGAATATGATCTTATGAGACAGAATTGAGGGCAAAGGGAGTAGTGCTGAGCGATTAATTGACATCTTGGTTATTTTCTGTTTTTATACAACTAATTGATCAACATCGTTTTTTGGGGCGTGAACTCAGTGTGCAGTTTCTCTACGATTAATTGGATCAAGCCTGAACTTTGCGACGTAGTAAGGAGTTTGTTCCAACAGGCCAATATTCCACATAGTTTAGCGCAGGAACTATCGGGTATTAAGACCAATGACAATTAAATCCATTGTTCGCCTACTTGTCCCATTTTTGTTTATTTATGACTGCTCCATAAGAAACAAGAAGAAATGCGGAATGCGAGAGGATAGAGCAGTTTGACTGGGAGGTATCTCCTATTCCTTCCCGGCCTCTATTCCCTCCACCCTTATTCCCTCACCCTCAATTCCTCCACGCCTCTATTTCTCTCCACCCTGTATTCTCTCCACCCTCTAGCCCACTTCATTCTCCACCCTCTATTGCCTCTCATCCCTCCAGCCTCTATAAATTAGTTTATTAGCCTCCACCCTCTATTCCTCCCACCTGCTCTATTCTTCCTCCACTCACTCTATTCGCTCCACCTCCTATTCTCTCCACCCTTCTATTCTCACCTCTCTACCCTCATATCCCTCTATTCTCTTCCAACCTCATAATTCCCTCCACCGCTCTTATTCCTCCACCCTCTATTCCCTCCACCCTCTATTGCCTCTATTCTCTCACCCTCTATATCCCTCCCCCTCTATTGCCTCTATTCCCCTCCACCCTTTCCTCTATTCCTCTCTAATGTCCCTCCACCTCTATTCCCCAGCCTCTATTGCCTCTCCACCCTCTATTCCTCACCCTCTATTCCCTCTATTTCCCTCCAACCCTCCTATTGCTCTATTCCCCCACCCTCTATTCCTCTATTCCTCACCCTCTATTCCCTTTTATTCCCTCCACCCCTCTCATTCCTCTATTGCCTCCCACCCATATTCCCTCCACCTCTATTCTCTCCACCCCTCTATTCCTCCACCCTCTATTCTCCTTCCACCCTCTATGTCCTCCACCCTTCTATTCCTCACCTCTATGTGCCTCTATTCCTCCACCTTACCCCACTCTAATTCCCTCCACCCTATTCCTACTCTCCTCTATTCCCTCCACCCTCATTCCCTCCTCCACCCTCTTTCCCTCTATTCCCTCCACCCTCTATTCTCCTCACCCTCGAGTTTCCTCCACTTCTATTTCACCTATTTCCTGGCAAGTGAGTGGGTCATTCATCACCGGTGGAGAAATGAGGACCATATAAGTGTCTGCGTGTACAGCTTGCACTCGCATCAGTTTTCAGGGGTGTGTGATGGGCCCTGTGTCACCACAAGCTATGGGAGGATTTCAGCGTAGAGCAAGGAGAGCCTCATACATGACCAGGGCTGATTGCAGCGCCTTCACAGCCGGCGGAAAGCCGAGTCAACCACTCCTTAAGAGCAGTTTGGCTCCATGCAACATCTGCTGTCATGTACTTTCTGCTCCCTGGTTCAACCATTACCAAAACCAGCGCCTATTCTCATTTCGTGCCATTGGTTGTTCTTGGCCGTGTGTTGTGGTTGTGTGTGTGTGTGTGTGTGTGGGGGTGTGTGTGTGTGTGTGTGATCGTGTTGTGTGGTGTGTGTGTGTGTGGTGTGTGGTGTGCTGGTGTTGTGTGGTGTGCTTGCTTGCGTGTGCGTGTGCGTGTGTGCTGTTGCGGTGCGTGGCGTCGTGTGTGCCCTATA
>NC_036863.1:2232260-2260119 GCF_002910315.2 Salvelinus sp. IW2-2015
TACACTACACTTTTCACACGAGCATCATCGGTGATCAATATTGAACTTCTTCATCAGGCTGCCCATCGAGAGAAAGCTTCAAAATTTAAACTAGTGCCTACAAACCTGGTTCAGGTTATCATCACCTACCAGTTAGTTAACAAACAGCACAGGAATTTAAATAATCAACAGTATGATTCACATCTTTAACTAATGCGCAGCAAATGAGTTTTATAGCATCAAAAACCATCGGATGTAAGAGATCTCAATGATAGTAAGCCATATCTAGAAAAACCAACGTTCAAGCTGGCCTAATATAGTGTATAAGGGTTCATACAATATGGTCTTGTAGGTGATTCCTAATGTTTTTGATTGCTTACCCCAGTTACTAATAAGCATGCCACCCCATTAAGAAAGACTGTTAAAACAAAACTAGCTTAAATCCTGCCGATTATGAGGAATTGAAAAATGGTATGTTATTTTTTATCATATTTGTAATATATTTTAATTTTACCCCCCTTTTTTCTCCCCAATTTCGTGGTATCCAATTGTTTAGTAGTTACTATCTTGCTCTCATCGCTACAACTGGCTCGGGAAGAGAAGGTCGAAAGCATGCGTTCCTCCGAAACACAACCCAACCAAGCCCGCACGCTTCTTAACACAGCGCGCATCCAACCCGAACCAGCCGACCAAGGTTCGAGGAAAACACCATGCACCTGGCGACTTTGGTAGCGCTGCACTGCGCCCGGCCCGCCACAGGATCGCTGTGCCGATGAGACAAGGATATCCCTACCGGCCAAACCATCCCACACCCTTGACGACCTAGGCCAATTGTCGTCGCCCCCAACGACCTCCCGGTCTCTGGGCGCTAGGCGATGCCATGGCCCTAGGACCACTGCGCCACCCGGGATGCCCAAAAATGTATGTGAGAGGATGAGCAAAGGAATGCGAAATAGGTCTGGCTGCCACAAACGAATTGCAAGCCGTTACTGCAAAATTCAAAATCATGTGACTAAAACTGAATTAAAAAAAGCAAGAAACTTACATAGGAAACAAATATAAATGACATGAAGAATATTGTAAAAATGCTATCTTGCGAGCACCTAAATGACATATTGGGCCAAAAAGGCAACTCAGCTCCATCATTCATTGAACAGATGGCTCATTATCACAAAACCCACTGATATGCCAACTACTTTAATTGATTTTTGTCCCAAGTATAGCAAAACATTAGCAATGACATGCCAGCAACAAATGCTGAGACAACGACACATCCAAGTATTAACTGATCAATTGTGAAAAAACAAGCATTTCAGTTCTTTATTTTGATAAAGTGAGGTGATGAAGCTGAAAAAAAAAATTGTGTCTATAACAATGACAAGCCACATCTTCAATCCTAGCCTACTAGAATGTGGTGCATCAGGCCTGGAGGGAAGCAAAAGTAATTCCACTACTCAAGAATAGTAAGCCCCTTTACTGGCTGCAAAATAGCCGATCAATCAACCTGTAACCAACTCCTTGATAAACTTTTGGAAAGGAAATTGGTGAATCAGAAGTCCCCAGGGCAGCGTCTAGGCCCCTCACTTCACAATCCCCAAGTCCAGAACAGACTATGGGAAGGTGCAACAGACAACATAAGAGCAGTGTCGATAACCATAAGGCCTTTGGCACGCATGGTAAGCCACCCCCCCCAACAACAAAAAATATAATAAAACAATCATTTATTTAAAAAAAATGAACCGGACTGTAGTCGTGACATGCTAACCGCTGGCTTTGAGTTTATTATCTCACTTATTTTCCAGTTTATTGATTTTTATATTAACTGGAGAAAATAATTGAAATTGCAATGCAGTGGTTCGAAATTTCATTGGAATTCACTGCAATGTTGGCGTTCGCAAGTATGTGAAACCTTGGATTAGCCAAATTGCCAGTATGTTTGCCAATCGGTTGTACTTTCAAGATTTCTGCAGGAGTTTCAATATTATTCATGGAAAGACTACCTGCCTTCCCGCCAAATTGAAAACCAAATCAGCATTAAAAAAATTATGATATCCTTTGTCACATGCTATCAGGAAGCAAGCCTTTTTTGAATATTTAAAAAATTCAGGTTGCAAAAGGTCATCATCAATACTGAAAAATAAGGCAGAATAACGTTCACTTATTGCTCTTGGACAAGAAATATGGATTCGTTTTACTGAAGACCATTATTTGCGGCTCTCTGTTGCAAAACTGCTCGTTGTCAGACATCAAGGTATGGTTGTCATTTTGAAAACGAGACATGAGAAAACTTTAAAGGATGAGGAGGACAAGGCTGAAGAAATCCAACGAAGGCCGTGTCCAGGTATTGAAAAGCAAAGGAGTTGTTTACAATCTATATGCAGGTCAAAAAAATCAAGCTACAGCAGGGAAGCTATAAAGTTGCTCAGGTGCATTGCTAAACAGGAAAACATTACTAATGTGGAATATGTCAAGAGGCTTCCTCAGAATTTCGCAGGACTTATTTAATGGATTGCCTAACAAAGACACAATCATCTGAAAGAATAAAATACATGCCTGTGTTCGACAAACTGTTGAAAGGCGCGTACCGAGAGGTGGAAAATGTAAAGGAGCCGCCAAACTGTAACGTTAAAAGGATTCACCTGTCAGAGATAAGATTGGCCACCCCTGTAGTTAAATGCATGTGTAAAAAAGTACCCAATTTCATACTTGAGTAAAGTAAAGATACCTTAATGGAAAATAACTCAGGTAAAAAGTGAAAGTCACCCAGTAAAATACTACTTGAGGTAAAGTCTTAAAAGTATTTGTTTTAAATATACTTATGTATCAAAAGTAAATGTAATTACTAAAATGTACTTAAAGTTTCAAAGTAAGAGTATAAACATTTCAAATTCCTTATATTAAGCAAATCAGGTGGCACGATTTCTTGTTTTTTAAAATTATGGATAGCCAAGGGAATACTCCAACACTCAGACATAATTTACAAAAAAAAAGCATTTGATTTAAATAAATGTGCCAGATCAGGTATTAGGATGACCACGGATGTTCTCTTGATAAGTGTGTGAATTGGACCATTTCTTGTCCTGCTAAGCATTCAAAATGTAACGAGTACTTTTAGGTGTCGGGGGAAAATGTATGAGTAAAAAGTTTGCTTTAGGAATGTAGTGAAGTAAAAGTAAAATGTTGTCAAACTAATGGGGATCCATAACCAAACCCCAGAAGAGAAGCTGCTGTCTTGGCAGAACTAATCGGATCCATAAACAAACCCAGGAAGAGTAGCTGCTGTCTTGGCAGGAACTAATCGGATCCAAACAAACCCCAGGAAGAGTAGCTGCTGTCTTGCAGGAACTAATGGAGATCCATAATAAACCCCAGGAAGAGAAGCTGCTGTCTTGGCAGGAAACTAATGCGAGATCCATAATAAAACCCCAGGAAGAGAAGCTGCTGTCTTGGCAGGAACTAATCGGGATCCATAAATAAAACCCCAGGAAAAGAAGCTGCTGTCTTGCAGGAACTAATGGAGATCCATAATAAACCCCAGGAAAAGAAGCTCCTGTCTTGCGCAGGAACTAATCGGATCCAAACAAACCCAAGGAAGAGAAGCATGCTGTCTTGGCAGGAACTAATCGAGATCCATAATACCCCAGGCAAGAGTAAGCTGCTGTCTTGGCAGGAACTAATCGGATCCATAATAAACCCCAGGAAGAGAAGCTGCTGCTCAGGAACTAATGGGATCCAAATAAACCCCAGAAGAACGCAAGCATGGCTTACGAGAAGTCTTGCAGGAACGAATGGGATCCATAATAAACCCCAGGCAGAGAAGCCTGTTCTTGCAGGAACTAATGGGGATCCATAAAAACCCCAGAAGAAGCTGCTGTCTTGCAGAACTAATGGGATTCCATTAATAAACCCCAGGAAGAGTAGCTGCTGTCTTGCAGGAACTAATCAGGGATCCATAATAAACCCAGAAGAGTAGCTGCTGTCTGTGCAGGAACTAATGGGATCCATAACAAAACCCCAGAAGAGGAGCTGCTTCTTGCAGGAACTAATGGGATCCATAAAAACCCAGAAGAGAAGCTGCTTCTTGGCAGGAACTAATGGGATCCATAACAAACCCCAGGAAGAGAAGCTGCTGTCTTGGCAGAACTAATGGGATCCATAACAAACCCCAGGAAGAGAAGCTGCTGTCTTGCAGCTAAAAACCTAATCGGGATCCATAATAAACCCAGGAGAGTAGCTCTGCCTTGGCAGGAACTAATCGGGATCCATAATAAACCCCAGGAAGAGAGCTCCTGTCTTGGCAGGAACTAATGGGATCCATAATAAACCCCAGGAAGAGAGCTGCTGTCTTGGCAGGAACTAATGGATCCATAAAAAACCCCAGGAAAGATAGCTGCCTGCTTGCAGAACTGAAGATCCATAACAAACCCCAGGAAAAGAAGCTGCTTGTCTTGGCAGAACTAAGGAGATCCATAACAAAACCCCAGGAAGAGAAGCTGCTGTCTTGGCAGGAGGACTAATCGGATCCATTAACTAAACCCAGGAAGAGGTAAGCTGCTGCCTTGGCAGGAAACTAATCGAGGGATCCATAATAAAACCCCAGAAGAGTTAGCTGTGTCTTGCAAGGAACTAATGGGATTCCATAAGAAACCCAGGAAAGTAGCTGCTGCTTGGCAGAACTAATGCGATCCATAATAAACCCCAGGAAGAGTAGCTGCTGCCTTGGCAGGAAACTAATGGGGACCATAATAAACCCAGGAAGAAGTAGCTGCTGTCTTGGCAGAACTAATCGGATCCATAATAAGTACAAAAAACAAATACACAGTGGGTGCATGTTTTATTGGAAGTATAGTTTGACCTTTCACTTTGTAGGTATGGTGACACAACCTAAGCTTTGCCTGTGGTTCTGAGATGGGTTGATGTGTGAATTAACTTCTAAGGCTGCACACAGAACTGCATCTCTCGCTCTCAGCATTATTCAGTGTGCCCTGTGAGAGGAACTCTGTTAGAGATCAAAGGAAGACAGGCGTCATGCAGGATGGACTCTTGGGTTGAATATGCAGCTCTGTAGAAACCACTGAGGATACTAAACAGTCTGCCTTCCACACCTGAAGCCATGGCTCACCTTGTCCTCACCTCACTCAAACACCACACAGCATTACCATGGATAGACTTTACCATGATAGACTTTACCATGATAGACTTTACAATGGATAGACTTTTTACCATGGATAGACTTTACAATGGATAGACTTTTACAATGGATAGACTTTACATGGATAGACTTTACAATGGATAGACTTTACATGGATTGACTTACAATGGATAATAAGACTTTACAATGGATAGACTTTAAATGGATAGACTTACAAGATGGGTTAGACTTTAAGGATAGAACTCTTACAATGGATAGACTTTTACAATGGATAGACTTTACAATGGATAGACTTACCATGGATAGACTTTTACCCATGGATAGACTTTACAAGTGGGTAGACTTTAATGGATAGACTTTACAATGGATAGACTTTACAATGGATAGCTAGTTGAGGTGTCGCGTTATGAATATGATCTTATGAGACAGAATTGAGGGCAAAGGGAGTAGTGCTGAGCGATTAATTGACATCTTGGTTATTTTCTGTTTTTATACAACTAATTGATCAACATCGTTTTTTGGGGGTGAACTCAGTGTGCAGTTTCTCTAAGCGATTAATTGGATCAAGCCTGAACTGTGCACGTAGTAAGGAGTGTAGTTTCCAACAGGCCAATATTCCACATAGTTTAGCGCAGAAACACGTGGTATTAAGTACAAGACAATAATCCATTGTTCGCCTACTTGTCCCATTTTGTTTATTTTATGACTGCTCCATAAGAAACAGAAGAAATGCGCGATCGAGAGGGATAGAGCAGTTGCTTTGGAGAGGTATCTCTATTCCTTCCAGCCTCTATTCCCTCCACCCTCTATTCACCTCCACCCTCAATTCCCTCCTACCCTCCTTATTTCCTCTCCACCCTCTATTCTCTCCACCCTTCTAGCCTCTCTTCTCCACCCTACTATTCCTCCACCCTCTATTCCTCTATTCCCTCCACCCTCTATTCCCTCACCCTCTATTCCCTCCCACCCTCTATTCTCTCTCACTCCCTCTATTCCTCCACCCTCTATTCTCTCCACCCTTTCTATTCACCTCTCACCCTCATACCCTCTATTCTCATTCCACCTCATATTCCCTCCACCCTCTTATTCCCTCCACCCTCTATTCCCTCCACCCTCTATTCCTCTATTCTCTCCACCCTCTATTCCCTCCACCCTCTATTCCTCTATTCCCTCCACCCTCTCTTCCCTCTATTCCCTCCCACCCTCTATTCCCTCCACCCTCTATTCCTCATCCCTCCCCCTCTATTCCCTCACCCTCTATTCCCCTCTATTTCCCTCCAACCCTCTATTCCTCTATTCCCCCACCCTCTATTCTACCCTCTATTCCTACCACCCCTCTATTCCCTTTTATTCCCTCCACCCCTCTCATTCCTCTATTGCCTCCCACCCATATTCCCTCCACCCTCTATTCTCCTCCACCCTCTATTCCCTCCACCCTCTATTCCTCCACCCTCTATCCCTCCACCCTTCTATTTCCTCCACCTCTATTGCCTCTATTCCCCCACCCTCTATTCCCTCCACCTCTATTCCCTCCACCCTCTATTTCCCTCTATTCCCTCCACCCTCTATTCTCCTCCACCCTCTATTCCCTCTATTCCCTCCACCCTCTATTCTCCTCCACCTCGATTTCCTCCACCTTCTATTCACCTATTTCCTGGCAAGGATGTGGGTCATCATCACCGTGGAGAAATGAGGGACATATAAGTGTCTGCGTGTACAGCTTGCACTCGCAGTCAGTTGTTCAGGGGTGTGTGTGGGCCCTGTGTCAACCACAGCCATATGGCGGAGGATTCAGGTAGAGCAGGAGAGCCTCATAATGAACCAGGCTGATGCACGCCTTCACAGCCGCGGAAAGCCGAGTCAACCACTCCCTTAAGAGCAGTTTGGCTCCATGCAACATCTGCTGTCATGTACTTTTCTGCTCCCCGGTTCAACCATTACCAAACACAGCGCCTATTCTCATTTGTCGCATTGGTTTGTTCTTGGCCTGTGTGGTGTGTTGTGTTGTGTGTGTGTGTGTTGTGTGTGTGGTGTGTGTGTGTGTGTGTGATGTGTGTGTGGTTGTGTGTGTGTGTGTGTGTGTGTGTTGTGTGTGTGTGTGCGTGTGCGTGTCAGTGTGTCCGTGTTGTGTGTCGCGTTGCGTGTGCGTGCGTCTGTGTGTGCCCTATACATGTTCCAATCAAAATCCAGAACATCACAAAAACATGTCTAGAATACAATATTGAGGGATATTCAGACAACAAGATATAATCTTGATAGCGAAATAGAGCTGGGACAGACTGAAAGAGGAGTGACGGAAGATACAGCCAATAAACATTGTGAGAATCCAGAGTGAATTCATTAGATGATTTGTCACCGAGATGATCATTTTCATAGTCAAGAAGAGCATTTGTCCTCTTTGGCTTAAGGAGCTGTGTGCGGGCTGTGCAGGATAAGATGGGATGCAGTATTGATGGTGTTGTGGCTGCTGGTGTGCTCTGTGTCTGGAAGAGACTGCTGGAATATAAATGAGCCTTTAGGGGGAGGAGAGAGCTGGGGGGGGTGGGGACTGGGGCTAAACAGCATGAGTGTGAGGAAATGGCGAGCGGAGCAGTACACTAGGACAGGTTTCCCACAAATCCCAGGTCATGGCCGTGCCACTGTGATCTGAAGACATGGCAGAGGGCAGGAGACATGCAGTTCAGTGTATTTGTTCCTGCCGTATCCACCTCAAAGCCTGTTCTGTACATTATGCACTGTGTAGGTTCAGTAGGCCATTGATTCATTTCAATGCTCACGGTAATAGTAGCATACAGCAATAACATGGGATTGGATGGTGAGATGACATTTTGTAGGTCAGCGTGAGGGCTTTAGTGTGAGAGGGCTTCAGTGGGGTTTTAATACTGTAGCCCTCAGAGGCTGTGCACTGCTGGCTTGGTAATTCCATTAGTGACGTCACAATGCATTCTCAGCTCTAGTGGACAGATCGTGATCTTTCATCCTTCTCTCTCCCCATGTACAGTCAGTATATCACCTTATCCATTTAGTAACACCATTTATTCTCACTTGTCATTTCTAGCTCCCTTATTCTGTTTTTCCCGTTTCCCTGAGAGGGCAGAGTATGAGACAGACAGAGMAAGGGTTTCTTTCACTTTGAGGATGGGTGTGATGTGAATGTTGGGTTAAAGGTGTAAAGGCCAGTCGCTCGTTAGGTTATAGGGGATGTGGCTGCACCGTTTTCTGTTTCCTTGGTAGACTGTAGGTCTGATTGACCGGAGACTTTATCTTGGTTTTCACACGGACATTTTACATGGAGACATACACTACCGTTCAAAAGTTTGGGGTCACTTAGAAATGTCCTTGTTTTTAAAAGAAAAGCAAATTTTTTGTCTGATAAAATAACATAAAAATGTATCCGAAATACAGTGTCGACATTATTAATATTGTAAATGACTATTGTAGCTGGAATTTTTTTATGGAATATCTACATAGGCGTACAGAGGCCCATTATCAGCAACCATCCCTCCTCTGTTCCATTGGCACATTGTGTTAGCTAATCCAAGTTTATAATTTTAAAAGGCTAATTGATCATTAGAAAAACCTTTTGCAATTATGTTAACACAGCTGAAAACTTTTGTTCTGACTAAAGAAGCAATACAACTGGCCTTCTTTAGACTAGTTGAGTATCTGGAGCATCAGCATTTGTGGGTTCGATTACAGCCTCAAAAGGGACAGAAACAAAGAACTCTTCTGAAACTCATCTGTCTATTCTTGTTCTGAGAAATGAAGGCTATTCCATGCGAGAAATTGCCAAGAAACTGAAGATCTCGTACAACGCTGTGTAATACTCCATTCACAGAACAGCGCAAACTGGCTCTAACCAGAATAGAAAGACGAGTGGGAGGCCCCGGTGCACAACTGCGCAAGACGCCAAGTACATTAGAGTGTCTAGTTTGAGAAACAGATGCCTCACAAGTATTCAACTGGCAGCTTCATTAAATAGTACCCGCAAAAAAACAGTCTCAACATTAACAGTGAAGAGGCAACTCCGGGATGCTGGCCTTCTAGGCAGAGTTGCAAAGAAAAAGCCATAACTCAGACTGGCCAAAAGAAAGAAAAGATTAAGCTGGGCAAAAGAACACAGACACTGGACAGAGGAACTCTGTCTGGAAGGCCAGCATCTACAATAGTCATTTACAACATTAACAATGTCTACACTGTATTTCTGATCAATTTTATTGGACAAAAAAATGTGCTTTTCTTTAAAAAACAAGGACTTTTCTAAGTGACCCCAAACTTTTGAACGGTAGTATACAAATCTACAGGTAACTGCCAAAATAAATGAAACACCAACATAAAGTGTCTTAATAGGGCATCGGACCAGAACAAGCCAGAACTAGTGTCTGGACCAGGGTTGCAAAATTCCTGGAACTTTCGATAAATTCACTGGTTTTCCCAAAATCCTGGTTGGAGGATCCCGGAATCATGAGGGAATAAGCAGGATATCCGGGAGCCTCCAACCAGGATTTCTGTAAATTTCCCTGAATTTTGCAATATCTGGAACTCTATTTGAGGGATGCGACACCATTCTTCCACAAGAAATTCCATCATTTGGTGTTTGGTTGATGGTGGTGGAAAAATCTGTCTCAGGCACCATTCCAGAATCTCCCATAAATTTTCACTTGGATTGAGATRTGGTGACTGAGACGGCCATGGCATATGGCTAACATAGTTTTCATGCTCATCAAACCATTTTAAWGATCACTTGTTCCCTGTGGATTAGGGCATTGTCTTCCTATGGGGCATAGCCATGGTAGCCAAAATAATCAAAATTTTATTTTGCCTGCCCAGCATTTTTATAGATGACGGGATGTTAATATTAATTGACTCATTCATCCCACCTCCTCTCCTCTGTAACTATTCCCCAGGTCGTTGCTGTAAATGAGAATGTGTTCTCAGTTAACTTACCTTGTAAAATATGGGTTAAATAAAACTTATTTTTATTTTTTATTGCTTAATTAACTCAGGAACCACACCTGTGTGGAAGCAATTGCTTTCAGTATACTTTGTATCCCTAATTTACTCAAGTGTTTACATTATTTTGTAAGTTACCTGTGAATTCGTAATTACGAAGAACCACGAATAGCATAATTTGTTTATGTATAAATGTACTTTGCCACAATTGCGCTAATGAGCAGTTGACACAGGGCATTCAAGACATGTCTTCACAGATGGGTTAAGCACACGTCATCACATTTGAATAGCTCAATACTTTAAACTTGGTATCTTTTTAAACCATACGACGTGTGGAATAATTCACTATGCGAATCATGTAAGGCAGTGCTGGGAACTTCATTGGTGGTATAGTGACCTCAACTTTTAGAAGATTTGAAATAAGTACATTCAAGTTTAACCTTGACTAGCTTCCTCATGTTGAGTGAGTACAAAACTTGGACGTGTGGCATTGTGAGATTCAGTAAGGGAGACTCACAATAATTGCTATGGAGAATGCCGCTCAAAGCTGATGTTACCCTTAAAAGCCATTAGCACACCATTCAAATCAAATCAAATGGTATTTGTCACATGCTTCGTAAAAGAACAGAAATAGTGACATTAGGAATAAATACAGAGTGAGTAGCAATGACAAGTAAAAAAAATAACATGGCTATATACAGGGAGTACCTGGACTTGATGTGCAGGGAACGAGGTAATAACATGGCTATATACAGGGAGTACCTGGACTGATGTGCAGGGGAACGAGTAATAACATGGCTATATACAGGGAGTACCTGGACTGATGTGCAGGGGAACGAGGTAATAACATGGCTATATACAGGGAGTACCTGGACTGATGTGCAGGGAACGAGGTAATAACATGGCTATATACAGGGAGTACCTGGACTGATGTGCAGGGAACGAGGTAATAACATGGCTATATACAGGGAGTACCTGGACGCAGTCGATGTGCAAAGAAACGAGGTTAATTGAGGTGGATGTACATTTAGGTATGGGTTAAAAGTGACTAGGCAACTGGTGTGTGTGTGTGTGTGTGTGTGTGCGGTGTGTGTGTGTGTGTGTGTGTGTGTGTGTGTGTGTGTGTGTGTGTGTGTGTGTGTGTGTGTGTGTGTGTGTGTGCTGTGTATGTGTGTGTGTGTGTGTGTGTGTGTGTGTGTGTGTGTGTGTGTGTGTGCATAGTCAGTGCAAGAGAATTAATGCAAAAAATTGTCAATGCAGGTAGTCTAAGTAGCCATTTGATTAGCTATTTAGCAGTCTTGTTTAGCAGTCTTATCGCTTGGCGGTAGAAGCTGTTCAGGGTCCTGTTGGTTTCTGCCGTGCGGTAACAGAGAAAACAGTCTGTGGCTTGGGTGGCTCTTTCAAATAAAATTGAGACTTCCTCTGACACCCTCTGGTATAGAGGTCCTGGATGTCAGGGAGCTCGGCCCCAGTGACGTACTGGGCCATACTCACCACCATCTGTAGCGCCTTGCGGTTGGTGCCTTGCAGGTCCCATACCAAGCGGTGATGCAACCGGTCAAGATGTGCTCATTGGTGCAGRTGTAGAACTTTTTTGTGAATCTTAGAGCACATACCAKATCTTTTCAGCCTCCCAAGGGGGAAGAGGCGCTCTCATGCCCTCTTCAAAACTGTGTGGGTGTGTGTGTACCATGTTAATTCCTTAGTGATGTGGACACAGAGGAATTGAAGCTCTCGACCCGTCATCTGTGGCTCTGTTGGGGTATGAGAATTGGAGTGGCTCCAGGGTGTCTGGGATGATGGTGTTGATATGAGCCATGAACAGTCTTTCAAAACATTTCATCGCTATAAATGTGAGTGCTATGGAGCGATAGTCATTTAGGCACTATGCGTCATTTTCTGGAGCACTATGGTGGTCTGCTTGAAACAATTTGGTATTACAGACCGGGTCAGGAATAGATTGAAAATGTCAGTGAAGACACTTGCCAGCTGGTCAGCACAAGCTCTGAGTACACATCCTGGTATTCAGTCTGGCCCCGCGGCCTTGTGAATGTTAACCTGTTTATAATCCAAGATGGCGTAGCAGTCGGACGTGTGTTGTCTTGTCTTGTCCCGTGTAAATAGTCTTCGTATTTTTTCGTATACATTTCGTATATATTTTAATTTCACTTTCCATCTAGGAACTGAATATACATTCCTACATTCCGCCTCACCCAATGTGGTACGGACCTGCTATTTTTTATACTTTAGAACCGTAACCCCAATCAGAAGCTAGCCAGATAACTAGCTACTAGCTAGTAGTCAGTTAGCCACTGCTGCGGTCTTCGCCCTTAACTCGGACACAGCCAGCTTTCAATAACCGGGCCAATTATCCTGCTCAGTCTGCAAGCGCGATATCACCCAGAGCAATATAGGACTGGCTTTTTCTCTACACATCACCGGATTCTGACGCAAGCTCTGGACAATTACACCGTATCATCACAACTAGCTTGCTGCAACCGAGCGTGGCTACTACTGGCTAACACCTCTGTCCCGAAGCAAGCACCAGTTAGCCTTTGAGCTAGCCTCGAGCTAGGCCCATCTGCCGGCTAGCCGAAGAGGTCTCCAGCGAATTCTTGGGCTACAATACCTCTTTGCCAATTGGACTGGACCTTTTTTGCCGACACAGAGCCCTGCCAATCCATCACAACTGGTCTAAATCAGCTACAAGCTAATTTAGCCATTTTTTGCCGCTGCTAGTAGCTTTTACCTTCTGCACAGACACCCAGCCCTGTTATTAGCCTAGATATTACTCACCAATTTACCAGCATCGCCGACTGTTCTCGACAAACAACGCCGATTCCTGCCGTAATCCCTGAAGCACTACTTCTGATCCTCACAGCTAGCTTGCACCTAGCGCAGCTAGCGCCACTGCCAGAAGCTAGCACCAGTTAGCAAACACCAATTCTACAATTCACAACCCTCTTTTCGCCATCCGGCTTGGATTCTCTGTCGACAACGACCACGTCTGAGCAAGACCCCTCCTCTGAGCAGACACCCCCGGGCTACTAACTTTAAACGAACCGCGTGCTAGCTTAGTGGAGGCCTCCCTGCTCCATCTACGGCTGCCCCCTGGACACTATGATCAGTTGGCTACATAGCTGATGCATGCTTGACTGTCCATTAATTCACGGTACTCCATTCTGTTTTATTTGTGTTTTATATGTCGGCTCTGTGCTTTAACTCAGGATCTGTGTGTAGTTAATCCGACCCTCTCTGCCTAGTCGTCGCCATTTTTACCTGTTGTTGCTGTGTTAGACTAGCACCCTGTTATTGCTGCTGTTATCTTACCTGTTTTTTTTAGCTAGCTCTCCCAATCAAGACCTGCAATCACTTTATGCCTTATTGTATGTCTCTCTCAAATATCAATATGCCTTGCATACTGTTGTTCAGGCTAGTTATCATTATCATTGTTTTGGTTTGCAATGGACCCTGTAGTTCCACTCTCCGTACCTCTGATACCTCCTTTGTCCCACCCCCCACACATGCGGTGACCTCACCCATTGAGACCAGCATGTCCAGAGATACAACCTCTCTTATCATCACCCAGTGCCTGGGCTTGCCTCCGCTGTACCCGCGCCCCACCATACCCCTGTCTGCACATTATGCCCAGAATCTATTCTACCACGCCCATAAATCTGCTCCTTTTATTCTTTGTCCCCAACGCTCTAGGCGACCAGTTTTGATAGCCTTTAGCCGCACCCTCATCCTACTACTCCTCTGTTCCTCGGGTGATGTGGAGGTAAACCAGGCCCTGCATGTCCCCAGACACCCTCATTTGTTGACTTCTGTGATCGAAAAAGCCTTGGCCTCATGCATGTCAACATCAGAAGCCTCCTCCCTAAGTTTGCCTTACTCACCGCTTTAGCACACTCTGCCAACCCTGATGTCCTTGCCGTGTCCGAATCCTGGCTTAGGAAGGCCACCAAAAATTCTGAGATTTCCATACCCAACTATAACACTTTCCGTCAAGATAGAACTGCCAAAGGGGGAGGAGTTGCAATCTACTGCAGAGATAGCCTGCAAAGTTCTGTCATACTTTCCAGGTCTATGCCCAAACAGTTCGAACTTCTAATTTTAAAAATTAATCTCTCCAGAAATAAGTCTCTCACTGTTGCCGCCTGCTACCGACCCCCCTCAGCTCCCAGCTGTGCCCTGGACACCATCTGTGAATTGATCGCTCCCATCTAGCTTCAGAGTTTGTTCTGTTAGGTGACTAAACTGGGATATGCTTAACACCCCGGCAGTCCTACAATCCAAGCTTGATGCCCTCAATCTCACACAAATCATCAAGGAACCCACCAGGTACAACCCTAAATCCGTAAACATGGGCACCCTAATAGACATTATCCTGACCAACCTGCCCTCCAAATACACCTCTGCTGTCTTCAATCAAGATCTCAGCGATCACTGCCTCATTGCCTGTATCCGCCACGGGTCCGCGGTCAAACGACCACCCCTCATCACTGTCAAACGCTCCCTAAAACACTTCTGCGAGCAGGCCTTTCTAATCGACCTGGCCCGGTACCCTGGAAGGATATTGACCTCATCCCGTCAGTTGAGGATGCCTGGTCATTCTTTAAATTGTCTCTTCCTCACCATATTAGACAAGCATGCTCCGTTCAAAAAATGCAGAACCAAGAACAGATATAGCCCTTGGTTCACTCCAGACCTGACTGCCCTCGACCAGCACAAAAAACATCCTGTGGCGAACTGCAATAGCATCGAAGAGCCCCCGCGATATGCAACTGTTCAGGGAAGTCAGGAACCAATACACGCAGTCAGTCAGGAAAGCAAAGGCCAGCTTTTTCAAGCAGAAATTTGCATCCTGTAGCTCTAACTCCAAAAAGTTCTGGGATACTGTAAAGTCCATGGAGAACAAGAGCACCTCCTCCCAGCTGCCCACTGCACTGAGGCTAGGTAACACGGTCACCACCGATAAATCCGTGATAATCGAAGACTTCAACAAGCATTCTCAATGGCTGCCATGCCTTCCTCCTGGCGACTCCAACCTTGGCCAACAGCCCCGCCCCCCCGCTGCTACTCGCCCAAGCCTCCCCAGCTTCTCCTTTACCCAAATCCAGATAGCAGATGTTCTGAAAGAGCTGGAAAACCTGGACCCATACAAATCAGCTGGGCTTGACAATCTGGACCCCCTATTTCTGAAACTGTCCGCCGCCATTGTCGCACCCCCTATTACCAGCCTGTTCAACCTCTCCTTCGATCATCTGAGATCCCCAAGGATTGGAAAGCTGCCGCGGTCATCCCCCTCTCAAAGGGGGAGACACCCTGGACCCAAACTGTTACAGACCTATATCCATCCTGCCCTGCCTATCTAAGGTCTTCGAAAGCCAAGTCAACAAACAGATCACTGACCATCTCGAATCCCACCGTACCTTCTCCGCTGTGCAATCCGGTTTCCGAGCCGGTCACGGGTGCACCTCAGCCAGCTCAAGTACTAAACGATATCATAACCGCCATCGATAAAAGACATTACTGTGCAGCCGTCTTCATCGACCTGGCCAAGGCTTTCGACTCTGTCAATCACCATATTCTTATCGGCAGACTCAGTAGCCTCGTTTTTCTAATGACTGCCTTGCCTGGTTCACCAACTACTTTGCAGACAGAGTTCAGTGTGTCAAATCGGAGGGCATGTTGTCCGGTCCTCTGGCAGTCTCTATGGGGGTACCACAGGGTTCAATTCTCGGGCCGACTCTTTTCTCTGTATACATCAATGATGTTGCTCTTGCTGCGGGCGATTCCCTGATCCACCTCTACGCAGACGACACCATTCTATATACTTCCGGCCCTTCCTTGGACACTGTGCTATCTAACCTCCAACGAGCTTCAATGCCATACAACACTCCTTCGTGGCCTCCAACTGCTCTTAAACGCTAGTAAAACCAAATGCATGCTTTTCAACCGTTCGCTGCCTGCACCCGCACGCCCGACTAGCATCACCACCCTGGACGGCTCCGACCTTGAATATGTGGACATCTATAAGTACCTAGGTGTCTGGCTAGACTGCAAACTCTCCTCCAGACTCATATCAAACATCTCCAATCCAAAATCAAATCAAGAATCGGCTTTCTATTCCGCAACAAAGCCTCCTTCACTCACGCGCCAAACTTACCCTAGTAAAACTGACTATCCTACCGATCCTCGACTTCGGCGATGTCATCTACAAAATAGCTTCCAATACTCTACTCAGCAACTGGATGCAGTTTATCACAGTGCCATTCGTTTTGTTACTAAAGCACCTTATACGACCCACCACTGCGACCTGTATGCCCTAGTCGGCTGGCCCTCGCTACATGTTCGTCGTCAGACCCACTGGCTCCAGGTCATCTACAAGGCTATGCTAGGTAAAGTGCCGCCTTATCTCAGTTCACTGGTCACGATGGCTACACCCACCCGCAGCACGCGCTCCAGCAGGTGTATCTCACTGATCATCCCTAAAGCCAAAACCTCATTTGGACGCCTTTCCTTCCAGTTCTCTGCTGCCTGCGACTGGAACGAATTGCAAAAATCTCTGAAGTTGGAGACTTTTATCTCCCTCAACAACTTTAAAAATCTGCTATCCGAGCAGCTAACCGATCGCTGCAGCTGTACATAGTCCATCTGTAAACTACCCACCCAATTTACCTACCCACCCCCCATACTGCTTTATTTATTTACTTTTCTGCTCTTTTGCACACCAGTATCTCTTCTTGCACATGATCATCTGATGATTTATCACTCCAGTGTTAATCTGCTAAATTGTAATTATTCGATTTATTGCCTACCTCATGCCTTTTGCACACATTGTATATAGATCTCTTTTTTTTCTACCATGTTATTGACTTGTTTATTGTTTACTCATGTGTAACTCTGTGTTGTCTGTTCACACTGCTATGCCCTTTATCTTGGCCAGGTCGCAGTTGCAAATGAGAACTTGTTCTCAACTAGCCTACCTGGTTAAATAAAGGTGAAATAAAATTAAAAAAAATTAAAATAGGTCTTACTTACATCGGCAACGGAGAGCGAGATCACACAGTCGTCCGGAACAGCTGGTGCTTTCATACATGGTTCAGTGTTGCTTACCTCGAAGTGAGCATAGAAGMCATTTAGCTCGGATTGTAGGCTCGCGTAGCTAGGCAGATCGCGGCTGGGTTTCTCCATGAAAGTTTGCAAGCCCTGCCACATCCGTTGAGCGTCAGAACCAGCGTAGTATGATTTGATCTTAGTCCTGTATTGACACTTTGCCTGTTTGATGGCTCGTCGGAGGGCGTAGCGGGACTTGTTATAAGCGTCTGGATTAGTGTTAAATCAAATCAAATGTTTGTCACATGCTTCGTAAACAACAGGTGTAGACTAACAGTGAAATGCTTACTTACGGGCCCTTCCCAACAATGCAGAGAGAAATGGAAAAATAATATAATTTCAATTTTGAGAATAACATGAATAATAAATACACAATGCATAACGATAACTTGGCCATTTACATGGGGTACCAGTACCGAGTCGATGTGCAGGGGTACAAGGGAATTGACCTAGATATGTACATAGAGGTAGGGGAAAAGGGACTAGGCAACAGGATAAGAAAACAAGAAAATGCTCATCCAGAAGTGGCGCTCCTAGTGGCCGGAGACTTTAATGCTGACAAACTTAAATCTGTTTTACCTCGTTTCTACCAGCATGTCACATATGCAACCACAGAAAAAAAACCTCTAGACCACCTTTACTCCACACACAGAGATGCATATAAAGCTCTCCCTCGCGCTCCATTTGGAAAATCTGACCATAATTCTATCCTCCTGATTCCTGCTTACAAGCAACAACTAAAGCAGGAGGTACTAGTGACTCGCTCAATACGGAAGTGGTCAGATGATGCGGATGCTACACTACGGGACTGTTTTGCTAGCACAGACTGGAATATGCTCTGTGATTCATCCAATGGCATTGAGGAGTATACCACCTCAGTCATCGGATTCATCAATAAGTACATCGACGACATCGACATATCCCAACCAGCATGCATGAGAGCACCAGCTGTTCAGGACGCCTGTGTGATAACGCTGTCGGTAGCCGATGTGAGCAAGACCTTTAAACAGGTCAATATTCACAAAGCCACGGGGCCAGACGGATTCCCAGGATGTGTACTTAAAAAATGCGCGGGCCAACTGGCAAGTGTCTTCACTGACATTTTCAACCTCTCCCTGGCCGAGTTTGTAATACCTATGTGTTTCAAGCAAACCACCATAGTCCCTGTGCCCTGGACTTCCTGATGGGCCGCCCCCAGGTGGTAAGGGTAGACAATAACACGTCTGCCACGCTGATCCTCAACACTGGGGCCCCTCAMGGGTGCGTGCTTAGTCCCCCTCCTGTACTCCCTGTTCACCCACGACTGTGTGGCCAAACACGACTCCAACACCATCATTAAGTTTGCTGATGACATAACAGTGTAGGCCTGATTACCGATAACGATGAGACAGCTTATAGGCAGGAGGTCAGAGACCTGCACTGAAGTCTTGTTAGATATTATCGATCATAGTCTGCTGCTGGAAAAACGTATGTGTTATGGCTTTACACCCACTGCATCAATATGTGGATAAAGAGTTACTTGTCTAACAGAACACAGAGGGTGTTCTTTAATGGAAGCCTCTCAAATATAATCCAGATAGAATCAGGAATTCCACAGGGTAGCTGTTTAGGCCCCTTGATTTTTAAAATGTTTACTAACGACATGCCACTGACTTTGAGTAAAGGCAGAGTGTCCATGTATGCGGATGACTCAACACCATACGCGTCAGCTACTACAGCGGCTGAAATGACTGCAACACTCAACAAAGAGCTGCAGTTAGTTTCTGAATGGGTGGCAAGGAATAAGTTAGCCCTAAATATTTCTAAAACTTAAAGCATTGTATTTGGAACAAAACACTCACTAAACCCTAAACCTCAACTAAATCTTGTAATAAATCATGTGGAAATTGAGCAAGTTGAGATGACTAAACTGCTTGGAGTAACCCTGTATTGTAAACTGTCATGGTCAAAACATATTGATGCAGTAGTAGCTAAGATGGGGAGAAGTCTGTCTATAATAAAGTGATGCTCTGCCTTCTTAACAACACTATCAACAAGGCAAGTCCTACAGGCCATAGTTTTGTCGCACCTTGACTACTGCTTAGTCGTGTGGTCAGATGCCACAAAAAAGGACTTAGGAAAATTGGCTCAGAACAGGGCAGCACGGCTGGCCCTTGGATGTACACAGAGAGCTAATATTAATAATATACATGTCAATCTCTCCTGGCTACTTTTTATTTATGTCTGTCTAAACTACTGGCACACAGCTCGGACACCTATGCATACCRCACAAGACATGCCACAAGAGTTCTCATCACAGTCCCCAAGTCCAGAACAGACTATGGGAGGCACACAGTACTACGTAGAGCCATGACTACATGGAACTCTATTCCACATCAAGTAACTGACGCAAGCAGTAAAATTAGATTTAAAAAACAAATGAAAAACACCTTARGGAACAGCAGGGACTGTGTTCCATAAACATTGGCACAGACACATGCATACACACACACACACACCCACAATAACATATGCACTATACATACACATGGATTTAGTACTGTAAATATGTGGTAGTGGTGGAGTACTTGAGACTTCCTTAACATTATAGGTTGCGCACCAGCTGTTGTTAACAAAGAGACAACCCCCCCCCCCCTTAACTTCCTGGTTAAGCGAGCATTGAGTCAAGAAGCAGTGCGGCTTGGCTGGGTTGTGTTTTGGAGGACGCACGGCTCTTGACCTTCGCCTCTCCCGAGTCCGTACGGGAGTTGCAGCAATGAGACAAGACTGTAACTACCAATTGGATACCATGAAATTAGGGTGAAAAAGGGGTAAAAGTTCAAAAATATATATCAGAATTCCTGCTGGGGAACACTTGTTGGCACCATGAGTCTCCGTCAGTGCCTTTCTGAGGAGAYGGCAAGCAGTGCGTCTATGCTTCCATGTAGTTCTGTGAGCAGGCCAGTCCTGTATCTCCTCAGGACTACAGAGACCTCTTCCTCTGAGAAATGCTCTCTGGCTGCTTCTGCCTCATGTATGGCCATGCGGCATTGATATGGTTATCTGTTGAAGTACAGCATCGACAAAGGACTTGGCCTCAGAACACTGCAGCCATGGGTCGTAATCTCATCTTGGCCCAATGGCCTTCCTGCCTCTACTGGCCCTGTAGTGTAGTATTGTCTCCAGCACAGTCCAGGATAGAGAACAAGAATAAGAGTTGTTCTGTCCTCCTCCAGATCTCTGCTATGAGCCTTAGTGGTACTCCAGTGGTATAGCGGTTTACAGTGTGTCATTAAGACTGGCTGCATTTCATAAATCTGGACAATGGTTTACTAATGGAGGCTCAGATTTTAGTCAGTGGTGCTTTTAGGGGAGATCTGCGTTGATTTAGAAATGAGCTATTGTTCATGCCAAGTGGAGGGAGCCAGTGTAATTCCAGCTTCACAGTGCGTTTCCTTGCATTTCCAGAGGCGCTATTAGCTTCCTGGGTCCCAGTCAGACCCCACACCAGCGGTACCCTCATTATTTGTATAAGATGAACGGTAATGCACTGGAATGGGTGCAAATGAGCTTGGATTGGAAAATGAGCATGGTAGGGTACAGTAGCCCTTAATGTCTTCGCCACAACTGAGCCCCTGTTGCTAAGATAATTAGCTTCAAGCCAGAAAAAGGTATTACTGGCTTTGTTCTTCCTCAACCTTTTTCATTTCTTTTCAGCCATTTCATTCTGTCTGAACTCGGCTTTTTCTGAACAGTGTAGCAACTTCAACTCCAACAAAAGTTGTTTAAATGAATGTTTTTTAGACCTTGTCGATGTTCAACTCCTCTCCTTCTCCTCTCCTTCTCAGCCTACGCTCTACTAACTACATCTTCCTTTCTGTTCCCCRATCCCGCTCCAACTCTGGCTTCAAAACATTTAAACACTCTGCTGCTACTGACTGGAATAAACTCTAACAGGATTTAAAACTCAACCAATTCATCTCCATCCCTAGTTTCATTATCAGTTTACATGACCTGGTTATCCACCCTGTGACTGCTTTTAGAGTCAGTAGCTATTATTTGTGTCCCCTGTTTTAGTTTTTTTTACGGTATGTGTTGCAAATATGTCTTTTTGCTATTTCTGTTATTATGCATGGAGTTTTTTTGCTGCACAGTTATTACCCTATTTTAGTAAGTCGTTATTCTAAAAGAGAATGTATTGTCAATGACTTACCTGGTTAAATAAAGTTCAAATAAAACAAATAAAAGCCAGAGAGCAATGCATCTTGTTAACCTCCAAGCTATTGTAGTCCAAATCAGGTGTACATGAAACACTGAGTATACTCATCCACTTGTTCTCTYAGCAAAAGTGCTGCTGGGAGCTCCTCATCTGAGAAGTTAAAAAGGGAACAACAATATGTGACCCAATTTGAAATTGTTTTATTTTTTTAACATTGGATAAAAGTGGAGACTAAAAGCTACAAAATGGTATATCATACACTGCAGTTGAGGAACAATGGGGAAAGTATTTCTCAAAAGTGTAACCCCAACTTTTGATACAATGGTCCTTGAATYWTTTGGTGCACCTGCTGGAGAGCTCTTGTTTGTCTTGACRTATTCAGCATTGTTCCAACCTCTTAGCAACCACATATTTCAAGACTAAAAATGGTGAAAGTAGTAGCCTACAATAAGGAAAACTCAAGGTAAAAATACACTATCTATTCCTTGGCCTATATCCTAATCTGACTTTGAAAGTGGCCAGATTAAAATATTGTATAAATAGTTGTATAATTATGAGATGATGTTTACCCAGACACTTATCTAAATTGATGGGTCATGGGAAAGAAATGCTATAATTATCCCCAGACACACCTGGCTAACTTTATGGGACATGTACTCATTTTCTTTCGAAGTGAAGTCTTTTGTTTAGACATGTAACTAGCTAGCTAATTAATTAACCATAATCCCAACCCATAGCTACAGTACAAACGGATTGGCATAGCTAGCCACCATCCATGAAATGCTGGAGTATGAATCTGCAGGTAGCTTAAGCTAACCAACTAGGTTCAATGTTAGCTAGCTAGCTAACATTAGGTAATAACTAMGATTGCAAATGGCTTCCTGAGACATTAATAATATTACTACACAGATCATACACATAACGTTTGCTAGCTAGCTAGCTAACAGTACACTTAAACTTGTAATGAAAACTATTCCTGACAAAATTATAAACTTATATCTGAAAATGTAGCTTGACTCTTACCTGTAGCTACAGCTTGTTTAGCCTGTTGTTGTGTTAAGTTACTCCAGTCAACCGTGTGCATAAAGTAATGTTAGTCCATGACAACTTTTTCCCACTTTGWCGATAGAGCCTGCTAAATTCTGGGAAGCAATGTTGTTGAGAGCAGTAGCAACACTTTTGCAGTTCTCTATGGCTAACGTTATATATTTTAAAACAGCCGCAGTAGCAAGGATTATTTACTACACATACTGAGCAGCTCATGTGATAGACAGAAGCGTGCTACATGGCAGACCAATCCAAACTCKTCTCTCGGCATGTTCAGCCCACCCATTATCTCAGCCAATCATGGCTAGTGGGAAGGTTCCTGACTTTTTCTGTGGCTAAACCAACTAGGCTCGTAGTTTAACAAGTGTATTTGTATTTACAGATGACATACACATTTGTTATTAAAAGACACATGAAAGTTCACATGTTGCAGAAGGCATTTCTGCCCAAAAATGTAATACGTTCAAATGTCTCTCCTGTGAAGTAGTGACGTGCGACATACGCATAGTTTCCTGAAACGAGTCACATGTGACAGTGATGGTGGGAGCTGTTTCCTCATCTGAGAAGATAAGGGAACACAGCAGTATGACGGTGGGAGTGGAACCCCGATACAGTGATGGAGGACTCTGAGTTCTCCATGGGCTGGAGAATAAATACACTTAAGGAAACATACTCGAAGAGCAATCTCATTAATAAAAGAGACAGCTGCTCAACAAATCAGGCGACGAGCAGAAGACACTCTGGCATGACCTTAATGGGCATCCATAAGGTTGAAACTCCATTCCACAGACTCTGATCTGACTGAAAAGCAATGCGCCAACACGCTCTATGCGAAGTGACTGAGGATCAGAGAGCATGTTAAATCCAGCAACAAGGACATGATGAGGATGATCATTGTCACTGTGTGGACATGAATGAGAGAGATTAAACACTGTACAGCTGATAGATATCAAAGATGTGCCATGATCATAGTTTAATAAGAAAGTTTTTGCTCTTTTCGCCTAGGAAATGCAGATAAATGACATTGATTAGAACCAGGCATGCCAAGTCTGAATCTCGCTTGATGTTCAGACTTAAGTGAAACCCCTACATCATTTATGCCTCCAAACTTCTCTCCCCTTCTGCACCTTGTTTTTCTCTCKACTCAAATCAGGGAAAATGCAGTGAAGCAAGAAAGGAGTTCTGGGACAGAAAATGAAAGAAACATATTCAATTTCATTACAGTTATGAGCTTTCATTAAGGTCTGTTCTCCTGTGTACCTGAGAACGGAAGTAGTTTCAGAGAAAGCGACTGGGAGTCCACCATTTCAGCTCAGCAGGGACTTTTCTTTGGAACAAAATCTCTGGCATTATTACTTATATTAACAACCCAGACTTGCCTAGGGCTCTCCAGAATTTAGATTTGTGCTATGAGGCTCAGGTTGTTCTTTGTATCATTCTGAGAATAAATTGATTTTGTCACAGGAAATATTGGGTGTCTTTTTCAATCAGCGCTACTCAGCTCAGCCAGCATTACTGGCTCCAAGCTCCAACACAAATGTTTTTCATCATGTTTGTCACTGGACACGGCCCGTATCGCTGTAGTTTCAGTTGTGCAGTTAGATCTGACAGAACTGGTCACCTCAGCTAACCTACTCATGTTATCTCTCTTTCAGACCACAAACACTTCTGTCTGTCCTGGTCACCTCAGCTAACCCACTCATGTTATCTCTTTCAGACCACAAACACTCTGTCTGTCCTGGTCACCTCAGCTAACCACCCTCATAGTTATCTCTCTTTCAGACCACAAACACTCTGTCTGTCCTGGTCACCTCAGCTCACCCACTCATGTTAATCTCTATTTCAGACCACAAACACTCGGTCTGTCCTGGTCACCTCAGCCTAACTCACTCATAGTATCTCTCTTTCAGACCACAAACACTCTGTCTGTCCTGGTCACCTCAGCTAACCCACTCATGTTATCTCTCTTTCAGACCACAAACACTCTGTCTGTCCTGGTCACCTCAGCTAACCCACTCATGTTTATCTCTTTTCAGACCACAAACACTCTGTCTGTCCTGGTCACCTCAGCTAACCCACTCATGTTATCTCTCTTTCAGACCACAAACACTCTGTCTGTCCTGGTCACCTCAGCTAACCCACTCATGTTATCTCTCTTTCAGACCACAAACACTCTGCCTTGTCCTGGTCACCTCAGCTAACCCACTCATGTTATCTCTCTTTCAGACCACAAACACTCTGCTTGTCCTGGACATGCAGCTCATTTGCATATGCATAAGGCCATCAATCAGGACGTTTGAGAGCCCTGAAAGGAGACGAGTGAAGTAATGTCGTACCTGCTGGCATGCGAACAATGCTGTGTTGCCATAGAAACAGTTCTCTCTACAAATGACCTTGCCTCCTCCTCTCTCCTATTTCAGCACCTCGTTGAAAGGAGCTGTTGGCTCGCAGGGCCTGAGTGTTTGTGGATATGTAAAGTGTGTGCACCAACACTGGGACTGAGGGAGATTCTGGGCCGTGACTAAAATGTGTTTGTCAGAGAAATGACCTTGTCTTTCTCCCTCATTAATCAATGGAAGCTTGGTGTCAAACATCTGGTCTGTATCATCAGTTTTGCACGCCTGTGTTTGCTATTCTGGTTAAACAAAGGTCCAGATAGGTGCTCTGGGTTTGGGGGCTTTGTAAAAGAGCTCAGTTGTTTTCAGTTGAGAAATAGAGTGAAAAGGCTTCTGTGACATCACCATTATCATTCTAATTTTATAGTTCCCCCCCCCCCCCACATCTTAGCGTGTGTGAGTAAGAATGCCGTAGTTTAACAAATTACAACCATACTAGACGAAACATCCAGTTCGGTACAGTACAAAGAATCATTTGTGACTGATGGCAGAGTTGTGCTGTCTTCTTGCTTACCCACCCAGCCTACGTGGAGCTGGGCCCCACACCCGCATCAGCTATTTCCTGTCAGGTATGCTCTACACAGGTCTGTGCCACAGTCACGCTGAACCAGTATCCCCATGCATCTGCCCTTCCTACTCTGCCCCTCTTTCTTACTGTACCTGTTGAGTACCAGTAAAGAGCACTCCAGTGTCCCGTCCCAAGTAACCAAACCAACTCCCCTTACCCCTTCTACGGGTGGATACAGATACTCTTCCCGGATTTTATTGTTTTAGTATCGATAGTGTTTACATTAATTGTGTTAAAATTTGTACCATGCTCGTGTTAAATGTTGTAATATTTCCTACACGTCTTACACCATACTAATATTTAATATTCACAATTGTACAAGGTGTCTTGTCTGGAAATCCCAGAGCTTTCGATCTGAGATTATGAGCTGTGTACAATCAGCTCATGTTTTGCTTGTCTGTACAGTACACACATACAGTGGTATTGAGATAAACTTTTGTTATTGACCAAATACTTATTTTCCACCATAATTTGCAAATAAATTCATTACAAATCCTACAATGTGATTTTCTGGATTTTTTTTCTCATTTTGTCTGTCATAGTTGAAGTGTACCTATGATGAAAATTACAGGCCTCTCTCATCTTTTTAAGTGGGAGAACTTGCACAATTGGTGGCTGACTAAATACTTTTTTMCCCCACTGTACGTCCACATTGATCCCGATTACTTTTCCTTTATGATTGATATATCCATGTACTGTGATACTATTCCTGATATCTTAAAGGTACAGTGCACAACCCTTTGTCCTTTCTAAGACTGTCCCTTTAATGTTGTTTATCATTTATTTACTGCAGTTATCTATAATGAGCTCATTTTATTAATTGTATTCCTACTTTTCATTCACAGCATTGTTTTTTAAGTTTTTTTTTAAGGGGTGGATCAGCTTAATATTGCGGAAAGAATGTTGCTTCTATCAATGTAATTGTCTGCATCATTTCCAATCCCCCATATATTTGGGGTAAATATATACTGTATATCCATACACGCATGCATACATATACAAATACTGTATATACATACACATACCTATATAGACATACATACTTTTTAAAGATCATACCTTTATTATTATTCCCCGCAAACCCTACCGCTGATCCCCCGATTGGAGTAAAGTAATAAACACTTTGGCTTTTACCTTCAATTTATACATCTTATACACATTTCACAGACACAGTCTACTTTACAATAGTTCTCTCTTGTTTGTTCTTAGTCCTTCCTCTATTTCTGATGTCCATCCAGTTTGATTTCTATTTGTAACTGTGCTATTTCACAAAAGRTCCGAACCTATATACATTTTACAGATCCCGTATGCTTTACATTGTTTATCTTGTTATTAGTCCCACCCTTCAGCTCCATTCAACCCCTCCCATCTATCTCTCAACATCATCCATTTCGGATTTCTATTTGCCATATATTTTTCAACTGTGCTGTTATGCTTCACAAAATAATTTAACCTTCCTATTCTCATAGCTTCTACAGATTGTAAATTAAAAATAAACATTTTTGCTAAAATAATTATTATATTATTGACTGATTGACTATGGCTTTTCAAATCACCCAGTATTGCTATCTGCAGCGTTAGTTCTAAGCAAATGTTGCAATTCTTCAGCCATTCCTGGACCTGTGACCAAAAACGAGGTACATATGGACAATACCAAAATAAATGATCTAATGACTCTGCCTKCTCACAGCAGAATCTGCAGAGCTGGGAAGATTGTATCCCCCATATWTATAATATTCTATTAGTTGCAAGAATTTTGTATAGTAATTTAAATAGAAAAATTWGAAGTTTTGAATCCGGCGTTGTTTTGCGTATCAAATCATAAACCATGTGCCATGGAATGGGTACATCGAAAATCTCTTCCCAACTATTTTGCAATTTATATGGCACAGCTGTCAGTTTTTTGYTCCTTAAATGAAATTGGTATATGTTTTTATTCATCACACTTTTCTTTAACCATTTATGTTCTTTAATACAGGGCAGACATACAAGTTCCTTACTTTTTTCCCCTTCTACTTACCTCTTCCATTTTTGTGGTAATGCTGCAATTAATTGGTTGTAGTTTTGGGTAGAGCAGACATTTCTATATGTCTGTGTTAGCTGCATGTGTGACATAACTCCACCAGTCCTATTTATGATATCATTCACTAAAATTATACCTTTTTTTTTACATTTCTTTGATAAATACATTTTTTTTAATCAATTAGTATATTTGAATTTAACCACAATATTTGTTGTACTATTTGTTCCGTTCTTTCAGGTGGATTAAACTGAAATTGCAACCAACTTTCTAAGGCTTGTTTAAAAAATTAAGATATTTTGGAGATKATTTCKTTTTCAAACAACCGAAAGTGAGCAGGTGTAATCTGAATAAAGGGAAAAAGGCCCTTCTTGAACATAGGATGTGTCACGATCGTGTGGAGGAGAGACGGACCAAAACGCAG
>NC_036863.1:2260144-2281801 GCF_002910315.2 Salvelinus sp. IW2-2015
AAGCATGTGGAAAATAAGCCATCTTCTTTTATTTTTTCTACGAAGATGAACATGAAACGAAACACTATTACAAACTATACAAAAACAACAAACGACCGTGAAGCTATAAACGTAGTGCACACACACAGGCTACAAACGTTCAACATAGACAATTCCCCACAAACAGCTAAAGCCTATGGTTGCCTTAAATATGGCTCCCAATGTTATGCTGATGAATGAGACCCAAAAGCGACGTAATAGTAACAGAGTCTTTATTCCAGTATTAAACAAATAATGATTCTCCTGGATATAATCAATGGTAATCCAAAACAGGAAACTGAAATCCTCTCGTCAATAGAGAGGAACGACTGGAGACGCGACCACAGACTGCAGGTCGCTTCAGGAAGGCACAGGCCGTAGCTGACATAGACACCTGCTCACACGCAGCATCTGAAGAAGGCAAAGAACACGACAGGGCGGAACAAGGAACAGGAACAGCAAACATCAAACAGAATCCGACAAGGACAGGAGCGGAAAACAGAGGGAGAAATAGGGACTCTAATCAGAGGCAAAATAGGGGACAGGTGTGAAAGAGTAAATGAGGTCGTAGGGAGAATAGAAACAGCTGGGAGCAGGAACGGAACGATAGAGAGAGAGAAAGAGAAAGAACCTAATAAGACCAGCAGAGGGAAGCACAGGGACAAGACATGATCAAAGACAAAACATGACAGTACCCCCCCACTCACCGAGCGCCTCCTGCGCACTCGAGGAGGAACCCTGGCGGCAACGAAGGAAATCATCAATCAACGAACGGTCCAGGCACGTCCCGAGATGGAACCCAACTCCTCTCCTCAGACCGTAACCCTCCCAATCCACTAAGTACTGGTGACCACGTCCCCGAGAACGCAATGTCCATGATCTTCCGTACCTTGTAAATAGGACGGCCCTCGACAAGGACGGGGGGGGGGGAGGGAAGACGAACGGGGCGCGAAGAAAAGGCTTGACACAGGAGACATGGAGAGACAGGGTGGACGCGACGAAGATGTTGCGGAAGAAGCAGTCGCACAGCGACAGGATGACGACCTGAGAGACACGGAACGGACCAATGAAACCGCGGAGTCACTTGCGAGAAGCTGTCGTAAGGGGAAGGTTACGAGTGGAAAGCCACACTCTCTGACCGCGACAATACCTAGGACTCTAATCCTACGTTTATTGGCGGCTCTCACAGTCTGCGCCCTGTAACGGCAAAGTGCAGACCTGACCCTCCTCCAGGTGCGCTCACAACGTTGGACAAAAGCCTGAGGGAGGGAACGCTGGGACTCGGCGAGCTGGGACGAAAACAGAGGGGTAGCCAAGACTACTCTGAAACGGGGACAGCCCGGTAGCAACGAAGGAAGCGAGTTGTGAGCGTACTCAGCCCAGGGAGCTGTTCTGCCCAAGACGCCAGGGTTTCGAAACGAAAAGGCTGCGTAATATGCGACCAATCGACTGATTGGCCCTTTCTGCTTGACCGTTAGACTGGGGATGAAACCCGAAGAGAGACTGACGGAACACCAATCAAACGACAGAAACTCCCTCCAAAACTGTGACGTGAATTGCGGACTCTGTCTGAAACGGCTCTAACGGGAGGCCATAAATTCTGAACACATTCTCAATGATGATTTGTGCCGTCTCCTTAGCGGAAGGAAGCTTAGCGAGGGGAATGAAATGTGCCCCTATAGAGAACCTATCGATAACCGTAAGAATCACAGTCTTCCCCGCAGACGAAGGCAGACCGGGTAATAAAGTCTAAGGCGATGTGAGACCATGGTCGAGAAGGAATGGGAAGCGGTCGAGACGACCGGCAGGAGGAGAGTTACCTGACTTAGTCTGCGCGCAGTCCGAACAAGCAGCCACGAAACGACGCGTGTCCCGCTCCTGAGTAGGCCACCAAAACCGCTGGCGAATAGAAGCAAGCGTACCCCGAACGCCGGGGTGGCCAGCTAACTTGGCAGAGTGAGCCCACTGAAGAACAGCCAGACGAGTAGAGACAGGAACGAACAGAAGGTTACTAGGACAAGCGCGCGGCGACGCAGTGTGAGTGAGTGCTGCTTTACCTGTCTCTCAATCCCCAGACAGTCAACCCGACAAACACGCCCTTCAGGGAGAATCCCCTCGGGGTCGGTAGAAGCCACAGAAGAACTAAAGAGACGGGATAAGGCATCAGGCTTGTGTTCTTATTTCCCGGACGATAGGAAATCACGAACTCGAAACGAGCGAAAAACAACGCCCAACGAGCTTGACGTGCATAAGTCGTTTGCCAACACGGATGTACTCAAGGTTCTTATGGTCAGTCCAAACGACAAAAGGAACGGTCGCCCCTCCAACCACTGTCGCCATTCGCCTATGGCTAAGCGGATGGCGAGCAGTTCGCGGTTACCCACATCATAGTTGCGTTCCGATGGCGACAGGCGATGAGAAAAGTAAGCGCAAGGATGGACCTTATCGTCGACTGGAAGCGCTGAGCAAGAATGGCTCCCACGCCCACCTCTGAAGCGTCAACCTCGACAATGAATTGTTTAGTGACGTCAGGAGTAACAAGGATAGGGGCGGATGTAAAACGCTTCTTGAGGAGATCAAAAGCTCCTGGGCGAACCGGACCACTTAAAGCAAGTCGACAGAAGTCAGAGCTGTGAGAGGGGCAGCCACTGACCGGAAATTACGAATGAAACGCCGATAGAAATTAGCGAAACCGAGAAAGCGCTGCAACTCGACACGTGACTTAGGGACGGGCCAATCGCTGACAGCCTGGACCTTAGCGGGATCCATCTTGAATGCCTTCAGCGAAATAACAGAACCGAGAAAAGTGACAGAGGAGACATGAAAGGCGCACTTCTCAGCCTCACGTAGAGACAATTCTCTAAAAGGCGCTGGAGTACACGTCGAACGTGCTGAACATGAATCTCGAGTGACGGTGAAAAAATCAGGATATCGTCAAGGTAAACGAAAACACAAAATGTTCAGCATGTCTCTCAGTACATCATTAACTAATGCCTGAAAGACAGCTGGAGCATTAGCGAGACCGAACGCAGAAACCCGGTATTCAAAATGCCCTAACGGAGTGTTAAACGCCGTTTTCCACTCGTCCCCCTCTCTGATGCGTACGAGATGGTAAGCGTTACGAAGGTCCAACTTAATAAAGCACCTGGCTCCCTGCAAAATCTCGAAGGCTGACGACATAAGGGGAAGCGGGATAACGATCTTAACCGTATGTCATCAGCCCTCGATAATCTCACGCAGGGGCGCAGAGTACCGTCCTTCTTCTTAACAAAGAAAAATCCCGCCTCCGGCGGGAGAGGAAGAAGGCACCACGGTACGGCGTCGAGAGAAACAGACAGATAATCCTCGAGAGCCTTACGTTCGGGAGCCGACAGAGATATAGTCTACCCCGAGGGGGAGTGGTCCCCGAAGGAGATCAATACAACAATCATGCACGACCGGTGAGAAGGAAGGGAGCTGGCTCTGCGACCGACTGAAGACCGTGCGCAGATCATGATATTCCTCCGGCACTCCTGTCAAATCACCAGGTTCCTCCTGAGTAGAGGGACAGAAGGACACAGGAGGGATAGCAGAACATTAAACACTTCACATGACAAGAACGCTTCCAAGATAGGATAGAATTACTAGACCAATTAATAGAAGGATTATGACATAACTAGCCAGGGATGACCCAAAACAACAGGTGTGAAAAGAGTGAACGAAAAATCAAAAAGGAATGTCACTGGTGGTTACCAATAGCTGTGAGGTTAAAGTAGTGTCTCACATCTGATACTGGGGAGAAGACTACCATCTAAGGCGAACATGGCGTGGCTTCCCTAACTGTCTGAGAGGAATGTCATGTTTCCGAGCCCATGCTTCGTCCATAAAAAACCTCAGCCCCTGAGTCTATTAAGGCACTGCAGGAACAGCCGAACCGGTCCAGCGTAGATGGGACCGACAAGGTAGTACAGGATCTTGATGGAGAGACCTGAGTAGTACGCTCACCCAGTAGCCCTCCGCTTACTGATGAGCTCTGGCTTTTACTGACATGACATGACAAAATGTCCAGCAGAACCGCAATAGAGGCAAAGGCGTGTGGTGATTCTCCGTTCCTCTCCTTAGTCGAGATGCGAATACCTCCCAGCTGCATGGGCTCAGTCTCTGAGCCGGTGGGAGGAGATGGTTGAGATGCGGAGAGGGGAAAACACGTTAACGCAGAGCTCTCTCCACGAGCTCTGACGAAGATCACCCGTCGTTCTATGCGGGATGGGGAGTGCAATCAAGAGAGTTCCACGCTAAGGACCAGAGAACACTCCCTGGGAGAGAATCTCATCCTTAACCTCAGCGTGGAGTCCCTCCAGAAAACGAGCGAGCAAACGCCGGCTCGTTCCAGTCACTGGATGCAGCAAGAGTGCGAAACTCTATAGAGTAATCCGTATGATCGATCACCTTGACATAGGGAAGCCAGGCCAGGAAGCCTCCTCCCAAAAACTGACGATCAAAAACCCGGATCATCTCCTCTTTAAAGTTCTGATAATCGTTTAGAACACTTCAGCCTTGCCTCCCAGATAGCTGTGCGCCCACTCCCGAGCCGCACCAGTAAGGAGTGATTATGACGTAAGCGATCCGAGCTCTCTCACTAGAGTACGATGTTGGGCTGGAGAGAGAACACAATATCACACTGGGTGAGAAAAGAGCGACAACTCAGGCTGCTAAAATAAAATAAATTTGAGTATATCAAAAAAGTTTTGTATACTTCCACTGGTATGCCATCCAGCCCTGGAGTTTTCCCATCCTTAAAGTCCCCAATTGRATCAAGCAGTTCCTCCTCTGTAATTTGGCCTTCACATGAGTCTTTCTGTACAGATGTTAATTTTACATTATTATTAGGAAAAAAATCCATACAATTAGTTTCAGTTAGTGGAGATGGAGGAGCCTGAAACGAAAACATATTCTTAAAGTACTTTACTTCCTCTTTCAAAATATAATTTGGTGAATCATGCGTGACTCCATCATTTGTAACAAGTTTTAATACWTTTTTTTTTGGTAGCATTTCTATATTGAAGATTGAAGAAGAATTTGGTGCATTTTTCCCCATATTCCATCCAGTTCGCTTTATTTTTTATAATATATTACACTGGATCTTTCTTGAATAACTTCCTCCATTTCTTTTTGTTTTTCCTCTAACTTATTCTGTGCCTCTATGGTACTGTTTTTATTGCTATCTAACTATACTGTTAGTTCTTCAATTTCCTTTGTTAATATGGACTCTTTTGATCTAAATTGCTTTTGTTTTATAGATGAGAACTGAATTGCATGGCCTCTAAAGGCACACTTAAAAGTATCCCATACAATAGCATTGTTTTAATTAGTGCAGCGAAAAARGTATTGGTTGATCCTTTTTGCTTCTTATCCTGAAGCTGAAACCATTGCTGTTGTTCTTCTAGTTTCAGGTCATTTGTTTTGCACCCATATCCACTCTACACATGACATTTTATTCACTTAGCAGACACTCTTATCCAGAGCGACTTACAGGAGCAATTAGGGTTAAGTACCTTGCTCAAGGGCATATTGACAAACTTTTCACCTTCGTTACTGGCCCAACTCTCTTGACCGCAAGGCTACCAGCCACCTTGCGCAACTAGTGTAGATTACCCAT
Organism: Salvelinus sp. IW2-2015; assembly: GCF_002910315.2. Taxonomy (NCBI): domain Eukaryota; kingdom Metazoa; phylum Chordata; class Actinopteri; order Salmoniformes; family Salmonidae; genus Salvelinus; species Salvelinus sp. IW2-2015. Next base: position 2,265,801 of record NC_036863.1, read on the forward strand.
AGGTCTTCCTCGGACTGGCTGTCTCAACACATAGTTTAATTACCTTATTAAGGGATTGTTTATGAGATGCGGGAGGTTGTAGTTTTCACATTGACATGCAGCAGTGCTGCAACTATTAATTCTRTATCCATTACACCTTTTCCCTTCTGCCACCAACACATACACCTGGTGGTTGATCCTGTGTGTTTGTGATTGCTGTTACGAGCAGAGTCATGTTCCATGTTATTGCTGATGCATTCCTCTTTCCAGAAAGCAGGGCTGTTACGTTGACCGTATTTCTGCCACACCAGCAGTCAGGAGTCGTCACGGTAACTAGGCTTCTCCTAAACTGTGTTCTGATTCTGACGATGGTCATTAGTAGCCTGCCAAACTTGCTAATGGCCAGTCGCTAATGGCCGGTACTCAGCGCTCTATTGTCTCTCTAATCACTCTGACAGCAAACGCAATTAAAAATCAAATCAAACACTTCATGAGAGCCCTAGCATTCAGAGTTTGAGCGGAATAGGATCACCTGTTGCGAAGCGAGAGCCAGCTCCTCATAGCTGGTTGATGCATGGAGTTAAATACATGTTCCTGTTGCGCAACATTTTTACAGGCTATGCTATGCAAATGTGTGAGAAAATAGTTTTGATGGCCTCTATTAAAAAGAGGAGGATTCCATCAACTTTCTATAGCACTATATTTATTTCTCACTTTACCTAATATTAAGTACATTGCTTTTCTTTACAGCCTACTTGGCTGGCATGAAAATGAACCGCTGGAAAAGCGTCCTCCATTGGCTATTCAAGTGCATAGGGTCTTTTTATCCCGCTGCCCCGTGTTCTGACAGGTGCATGATAATGGCCCATTCTAAATCAAAACTAATTTCACACATATTATTTAGTATATGTAAAGACCAGTGCTTAATTCGTAAATCGGGAGGTGCCAGAACAAAATGTGAGCTCAAGAGGGGGGGTGACCTGGAGAGCTCTGAGGTACCGGAACGCATGAAAAAAAAGTTAAGACATTGCATGCATATCATCACATTAGTGGCATAGAGCTGTAGAATAGAGGCACTTACAGAAGTTGCACACATGGGGAACATTTTTAGCAGCCTGGGATCCTGTAAAAAAAAGTGTCCTTTTTATAAACCCCTTTCATGCAATTCTAAGTCATTTTACATCAAATCAAATCACATTTTATTGGTCACATACACATGGTTAGCACATGTTAATGCGAGTGTAGCGAAATGTTTGTGCTCTAGTTCTGACAGTGCAGTAATATCTAACAAGTAATCTAACAATTCCCCAACAACTACCTAATACACACAAATCTAAAGGGGTGAATGAGAATATGTACATATAAGTATATGGATGAGCGATGGCCGAGTGTCATAGGCAAGGTGCAGTAGATGGTATAAAATACAGTCTATACATATATACATGTGATATGAATAATGTAAGATATATAAACATGATTAAAGTGGCATTGTTTAAATCAAATCAAATCAAGTTTATTTTATATAGCCCTTCGTACATCAGCTAATATCTCGAAGTGCTGTACAGAAACCCAGCCTAAAACCCCAAACAGCAAGCAATGCAGGTGTAGAAGCACGGTGGCTAGGAAAATCTCCCTAGAAAGGCCAAAACCTAGGAAGAAACCTAGAGAGGAACCAGGCTATGAGGGGTGGCCAGTCCTCTTCTGGCTGTGCCGGGTGGAGATTATAACAGAACTATGCCAAGATGTTCAAAATATTCATAAGTGACAAGCATGGTCAAATAATAATCATGAATAATTTTCAGTTGGCTTTTCATAGCCGATCATTAAGAGTTGAAAATAGCAGGTCTGGGACAGGTYGSGGTTCCATAACCGCAGGCAGAACAGCTGAAACTGGAATAGCAGCAAGGACAGGCGGACTGGGGACAGCAAGGAGTCATCATGCCCGGTTTGCCGTGACGTATGGTCCTAGGGCTCAGGTTCTCCGAGAGAGAGAAAGAAAGAGAGAACGAGAGAATTAGAGAGAGCATACTTAAATTCACACAGGACACTGGATAAGATAGGAGAAGTACTCCAGGTATAACCAACTGACCCTAGCCCCCCGACACATAAACTACTGCAGCATAAATACTGGAGGCTGAGACAGGAGGGGTCAGGAGACACTGTGGCCCCATCAGAAGAAACCCCCGGACAGGGCCAAACAGGAAGGATATAACCCCACCCACTTTGCCAAAGCACAGCCCCCACACCACTAGAGGGATATCTTCAACCACCAACTTACAATCCTGAGACAAGGCCGAGTATAGCCCACAAAGATCTCCACCACAGCACAAACCAAGGGGGGGCGCCAACCCAGAGCGCTTCRCTTAAAGTGACTACTGATCCATTTATTGAAGTGTCCAGTGATTGGGTCTCAATATAGGCAGCAGGCTCTCTGAGTTAGTGATTGCTGTTTAGCAGTCTGATGGCCTTGAGATAGAAGCTGTTTTTCAATCTCTCGGTCCTAGCTTTGATGCGCCTGTACTGACCTCACCTTCTGGGTGATAGCAGTGTGAACAGGCAGTGGCGAAGTGAAGTAGAGATGTTGTTTCCTACCATCACCACCTGGGGGCGGCCCGTCAAAGTCCAGGACCCAGTTGCACAGGGCGGGGTTGACTCCCAGGGCCTRCAGTTTGATGATGAGCTTGGAGGGTACTATGGTGTTGAATGCTGAGCTGTAGTCAATGAACATCATTCTTACATAGGTATTATTTTTGTCCTGATGGGATAGGGCAGTGTGCAGTGAATGGCGATTGCGTCATCTGTGGACCTGTTGGAACGGTATGCGAACTGAAGTGGGTCTAGGGTGGCCGGTAAGGTGGCGGTGATATGATCCTTGACTAGCCTCTCTAAGCACTTCATGATGACAGAAGTGCTCATTTAGCTCAGTTGTCTTTGCCTTCTTGGGTACAGCAACAATGGTGGCCATCTTAAAGCATGTGGGGACAACAGACTGGGATATGGAGCGATTTAAATATGTCCATAAACACACCAGCCAGCTGGTCTGCGCATGCTCTGAGGACGTGGCCAGGGATGCCGCCTGGGCCAGCAGCCTTGCGAGGGTTAACATGTTTAAAAATTTCACTCACGTCAGCCACGGAGAAGGAGAGGGGCCCCCATGACAGGAGACTGGCAGAATCTCTTTTAATATCGCACACATTATCGAAATACAAACTAAGAATCTGAGATCAATAAAAACAACCTTGTCTTGAATCCGCCAATAGCCAATAATCAATAGCCCAGGTGTGTGGAGACACATTTCGTAGGCTACAATATGAGGAGGAAATGATCGTCCTAAAAAATGCTTTCCATTTTCACTGACTCTGATGCGCAGCTCGCACACCGGTGACGGTCGATACGTTCGGGTCAAAAGCTGATCGCTCCCTCTCTTTCTCACTCTCTCTCTCTCTCTCTCTCTTTCTCACTCTCTCTCTCTCTCTCATTTTACTTTGTCAAACACTAGTTTAAAGTCAGTGGAGGCTGCTGAGGGGAGGACGGCTCATAATAACGACCGGAATGGTGTCAATGGAATGGTATCAAACACATGGTTTTCATGTTTGAGACCATTCCATTTATTCCATTCCAGACATTATTATGAGCCGTCCTTCCCTCAGCAGCCTCCCCTTACAAAGTTGATCAAATATTTTGGTAGCCTTCAGACAGATTAGTCTTCTCTTTTCAGCAAGCCATTTGCTTTCCAACCTGTGTTTTCACACGATTGTATTTGAAATATTGCTAAAGGCCTGTTTTGTCTGCATGCTGTTCACTGACAGATTTGCCACGCATTCCCAACTTTAGGCATGCCTTGTTATTTGGCTACATACCATTCACAGCTAGGCTATTTTTAAAGAAGTTGGCTATATGTACAGACCAGATTAAATTGAGAATACTGGGTGAGAATATTATCAAGTGCTCATCAAATTGTGAATGAGAGACTGATGAAGTGTGTACAGCCTGCGAGAGAAACAGAGCAGAGCGCTTCCCTTTCAAGCGACTTTATTCAAATCATAATTTGTTGCATCATTTAGCCTTAGAATGTATTAGAAAACAAAACATATAGCCAAACATTTGTATCACATCTAAAGTTGCATAAATAACTCAGAATTAAGCATATAGGAGAACCTGTTTATTTGTTGAACACTCAACACAGAATAGCCGCATGTGCACACTCCCTCAAATCGTTTTGGGGAAAAATATTAGTCTTTTTCAAATGTAGATGTTCCGAAGGTCCGTATCAGTGGCTTGTAGGCTATGCATAGCAGCCGGAGATGCTAAACACATTTACAGACTTGCTCAAATGTGTTGGTACCCTGACAGCTCATTGATGCTTCATTCCTCCTGAAAAGTGATGAAATTAAAAGCTATTTTATCATGTATACTTGCATGTCTTTGGTTTGTCATAGAATAAAGCAAAGAACCTGTGAAAAAATATGAATTATTTCTTATTCTACAAAGATATTCTAAAATGGCCTGGACACAATTGTTAGTACCCCTTAGAAAAGATAATAAATAATTGAATTATAGTGATATTTCAAACTAATTAGTTTCTTTAATTAGTATCACACGTCTCCAATCTTGTAATCAGTCATTCAGCCTATTTAAATAGAGTAAAGTAGTCACTGTGCTGTTTGGTATCACTGTGTGCACCACACTGAACATGGACCAGAGAAAGCAAAGGAGAGATTTGTCTGAGGAGAAAATAATAGACATTGCATTGTAAAGGCTACAAGACCATCTCCAAGCAGCTTGATGTTCCCGTGACAAGAGTTGCAAATATTATCAAGAAGTTTAAGGTTCATGGAACTGTAGCTAACCTCCCTGGGCGCGGCCGCATGAGGAAAACCGATCACAGACTGAACAGAAGGACAGTGCGAATGGTAGAAAGAACCAAGGATAACTGTCAAAGAGATACAAGCTGAACTCCAAGGTGAAGGTACGTCAGTTTCTGATCGCACCATCCGTTGCTTTTTGAGCAGAAGAAGACCCAGGAGGACTACACTTTTGAAAGAAAAACATAAAATAGCCAGACTGGAATTTGCTAAAATGCATATTGACAAGCCACAATCCTTCTGGGAGAATGTCCTTTGGACAGATGAGTCTAAACTGGAGCTCTATGTTCACAGACAAAAATAAATGAAGCTTTCAAAGTAAAGAACACCATACCTACAGTGAAACATYGAGGAGGCTCTGTTATGTTTTGGGGCTGCTTCGCTGCTCCTGGCACAGGGTGCCTTGAATCTGTGCAGGGCACAATGAAATCTCAAGACTATCAAGGCATTCTGGAGTGAAACGTACTGTCCAGTGTCAGAAAGCTCTGTCTCAGTCTCAGGTCACGGGTCCTCCAACAGGATAATGACTCAATATACACACAGCTAAAAGCACCCAAGAATGGATGAGAACAAAACGTAGGACTATTCTGAAGTGGCCTTCTATGAGTCCTGATCTGAATCCTATCGAACATCTATGGAAAGAGCTGTAACTTGCAGTCTGGAGAAGCAACCCATCAAACCTGAGACAGCTGGAGTAGTTTGCTCAGGAAGAGTGGGCCAAATGACCTGTTAACAGGTGCAGAAGTCTCATTGAGAGCTACAGAAAACATTTGATTGCAGTGATTACCTCTAAAGGTTGTGCAACAAAATATGAGGTTAAGGTTCCCATCATTTTTGTCCATGCCATTTTCATTTGTTTTATTATTTACAATAATATGATGAATAAAATATCTGAAGCAAGGTCTGACTCCTATTAAATATGGAATAAACAATGGTGGATGCAAATTAGTTTTGTCAGTTTCAAATTATTTAAAATAAAATTGTGCCTTCTTCGTTTTTTGTTGACGGGTACCAGCAAATTTGAGCACGTCTGTATGTTAATTAATGGTCAATTACCGTGAGACCGGCAGTTATTTAAATGACAATCACCAGCTGACAAAATATCATGACCGCCACAGCCCTACTCCCCCACCCCCCTCAAACTTCACATAATACTATCACTTTAAATGGTATTTATTTAAAWTCCTGCTCCCCGACCCCCTCAAACTTCACATAATACTATCCCTTTAAATGGTATTTATTTAAAATCCTGCTCCCCGACCCTGCTTCATGCACCCCGGTTTTCAATTCATCCTATACAAGCCATGGGGTATTTTGACGTATAACCTGGACTATTGGTATATCTTATCTCTTTATTTCTGTTATGTGTCATTTCTCACTCTTTCACATCTCTCTGACAATGGAACACATCGACCGGTCAGACAAATGTGTCATAATGAAAATTACATCTCTGGTCCATTTCCCACCATTGATTTCATTGCTTATCTTCAGATCTGCATAGTTGCTTTTCTCTTAGTTTTAATTCCTGGAGTTTGTAATATAGCTCTTTGTATATAGTGTGGGTTCTGAGCTTGCATATGGTGCCCTTTATCTCACATCCTGTTTTTAAGGAATTGCAAACATTAACACACCTAAATGTCTGCTTTAGCTTGCCAACCCCAAGACATCTCCTAGAATAATATGTCTGGGTTAACTGGGTTGTTGCTGTCCTCAGGGAGCTTCACGCTGGCGGAGCTGGGAGTGAGTGACCAACAGGCCCAGACCCAGGCCCAGACCCAGGCCCAGACCCAGACCCAGACCCAGCACCAGGCTGCCTACCACTCCTCTCACTCGGAGCTGGGCTTGCTGCAGCGGGGCTACTCCCTCAGCGCCGGCTCCGATGCAGACTCCGACCCGGAGGGGGTCATGTCCCCGGAGCGCGCCGTACAGCTGTGGGGGGGTCACGCGATCAAGTCCCGCCGCAGCTCCGGCGTCTCCAGCAGGGAGAACTCAGCACTCACACTCACCGACTCCGACAACGAACACAAGTCTGACGACGAGTCAGGTAGGACAGAGATTGGGGGAGGGACATAATAATGAAGCCGAGAGGGAAATGTGATGGGGGTGGAAGTCTTCCTCCCTCTATCCCCTTACCTAAAACTATCTAACCACTACCTAATACTACCTAATACTACCTAACCCATACCTAATAGTACCTAATACTACCTAACCCCTACCTAATACTACATAATACTATCTAACCCCTACCTAATACTACATAATACTATCTAACACCCTACCTAATACTATCTAACCCCTACCTAATACTACCTAATACTACCTAACCCCTACTTAATACTACATAATAATATCTAGCCCCTACTTAATACTACCTAGTACTATCGAACCCCTACCTAATACTGCCTAACCCCTACCTAATACTACCTAACCCCTACCTAATACTATCTAACCACTACCTAATACTACCTAACCCCTACCAAATACTATATAACCCCTACCTAATACTATCTAACCACTACCTAATACTATATAACCCCTACCTAATACTATCTAACCCCTACCTAATACTATCTAACCCCTACCTAATACTACCTAACCCCTACCTAATACTACCTAACCACTACCAAATACTATCTAACCCCTATCTAATACTATCTAACCCCTACCTAATAATACCTAATACTATCTAACCCCTACCTATGGAATTAAGAATGTGCAATGGTTATAAGTGTGTAGTAAGGAGGATCCTGAAATGTCACTACGTTTGTTTATGAAATTATTCATGAGTATAGCTGATAAGCATGCCCATTTAAGAAAATGCACTGTGAGGTCAAATGGTGCCCAATGGATTGATGATGAGCTGAGAAATGTAATGATTCAACGTTATAATGCCAAAAAAGTAGCAGATAAATCTGGTACTTTGTTTGATAAGCAAAGATATTGTAAACTAAGAAATGTTGTAACCAAGCTAAACAAAGGACAGAAGAAGGGATTCTATCAGAACAAAATTGATGAAGTAAAGGGTGATGGGAAAAAACTGTGGAGAACGTTGAACGCTATTGTGGGTAGGAATTCGACCATGTCCGTCTCTTTTGTTAAATCAGAGGGTATATTTATTACAAATTCACACGACATCGCAAACTACTTTAATTAATATTTTACAGGCAAAGTGGACAAGTTGAGGAATGCTATGATTCCAACTGATGACTCCATGTCATATACCCTTATAACAGATTGTATCATGAAGGAGAGGCAATGCAGGTTCAAATGTCACCAAGTAGAAGAAGAAGAGGTAGAAAGGATGCTGTTGTCTCCTTCGAATGACATGTCGCCTGGTACAGATCATCTAGACGCCAAATTGCTATCTAGTCTTCTGATTTTCTTTAGGAATGTTATATATATTTTTGTTTTAACTGTATTTTTCAGTCCAGTTAGTACATACTAGCAACACGCATAACCACCACACCAGACAGGCAAATTCAGGGCAGCTAAGACAACTCAAGCCAAGGACAAATCGCCTTAAATCTACAGTTTTATATAGAGCAATAGCTGAATGGAACTCTTTACCAATCCATATTTCTCAGGCAAAAAGTAAATCCACCTTCAAGAAAAAAATAAAAGAACATCTAATGTGATAGACCATATGACTGGACAGGAAATAGAAAGAACATCTAATGTGATAGACCATATGACTGGACAGGAAGTAGAAAGAACATCTAATGTGATAGACCATATGACTGGACAGGAAATAGAAAGAACATCTAATGTGATAGACCATATGACTGGACAGGATAAGAAAAGAACATCTAATGTGATAGACCATATGACTGGACAGGAAATAGAAAGAACATCTAATGTGATAGACCATATGACTGGACAGGAAATAGAAAGACACTCTAATGTGATAGACCATATGACTGGACAGGAAATAGAAAGAACATCTAATGTGATAGACCATATGACTGGACAGGAAAAGAAATAACATCAATGTGATAGACCATATGACTGGACAGGAAATAGAAAAACATCTAATGTGAGACCATATGACTGGACAGGAAATAGAAAAACATCTAATGTGAAGACCATATGACTGGACAGGAAATAGAGAACATCTATGTGAAAGACCATATGACTGGACAGGAAATAGAAAGACATCTAATGTGAAGACCATATGACTGGACAGGAAATAGAAAGAACATCTAATGTGAAGACCATATGACTGGACAGGAAATAGAAGAACATCTATGTGAAGACCATATGACTGGACAGGAAATAGAAAGAACATCTAATGTGATAGACCATATGACTGGACAGGAAATAGAAAGAACATCTAATGTGATAGACCATATGACTGGACAGGAAATAGAAAAGACATCTAATGTGATAGACCATATGACTGGACAGGAATAGAAAGAACATCTAATGTGATAGACCATATGACTGGACAGGAAATAGAAAGACATCTAATGTGATGAGACCATATGACTGGACAGGAAATAGAAAGCAGCATCTAATGTGACAGACCATATGACTGGACAGGAAACAGAAAGTACCAACTGAATGATAAATGTGTTTCCTGTCAGGTATTTTAATTATCTGTACTGTCTAGTTGTTGAATGTTTGTGAAGTCTTGATTGTGGTTGTTTGTAATGTCTTGTTAATTGGTGTTGGACCCCAGGAAGATTAGCTAGCGTTACGGCGTTAGCTAATGGGGATCCGAACAAAAATTACAAAACTACAAAAATTACCTAAAACTAATACTGCCTAATACTACCTAACCCCTCCCTAATACTACATAATACTACCTAACCCCTACCTAATACTATCTAACCCCTAACTAATACTATTTAAACCCTAACTAATACTATCTAAACCCTACCTAAGACTACCTAATAATATCTAACCCATACCCAATACTTTCTAATCCCTGCCTAATACTACCTAATACTACCTGATACTATCTAACCCTGACCTAATACTACCTAATATTATCTAACCCATACCTAATGCTACCTAATACCACCTAACCCCTACCTAATACTACCTAATACTACCTGATACTACCTAACCGCTGCCTAATACTATCTAACCCCTGCCTAATACTACCTAATACTACCTGACCCCTACCTAATACTGCCTAACCCCTACATAATACTACCTAATACTATCTAACCCATACCTAATACTACCTAACCCCTACCTAATACTATCTAACCCTTACCTAATACTACCTAATACAATATAACCCCTACCAAATACTACCTAATGATACCTAACCCCTACCTAATACATCCTAATGCTACCTAACTCTTACCTAATACTACCTAAAACCTACACAATACTACCTAATACTATATAACCCCTACCTAATACTATCTAACCCCTACCTAATACTATCTAACCCCTACCTAATACTATCTAACCCCTACCTAATACTACCTAACCCCTACCTAATACTCACTACTACTACCTAACCCCTGCCTAATACTACCTAATACTATCTAACCCCTACCTAATACTACCTAACCCCTCCCTAATATTACCGAATACGACCTGGTACTGCCTATGTATACCTAATACTACCTAATACTATCTAATCTCTACCTAATACTATCTATCCCCTGCCAAATACTACCTTACCCATCCCTAACACATCCTAATACTACCTAACCCCTCACTAATACGACCTAATTATACCTAATACTACCTAATACTACCTAACCCCTACCTAATACTACCTAATAGTATCTAACCCCTACCTAATACTATCTAACCCCTACCTAATACTATCTAACCCCTACCTAATACTACCTAATACTATCGAACCCCTACCTAAAACTACCCTAATACTATGTAACCCCTATCTAATACGTCCTAATACTATCTAACCCCTACCTTATGCTACCTAACCCCTACCTAATACTACATAATACTATCTAACCCCTACCTAATACTACCTAACCCCTACCTAATACTACTTAAACCCCCCCCTAATCATACCTAAACCTCACCTAATACTACATACATACTATCTAACCAAACTAATCTATAATATCGCCTACCAATACTACATACACCATCCTAACACTTCCTAATACTACTACCCCTCATAATACTACCTAATACTAACTGATACTAACTAGCCCCTAGCTTAATACTACTAACCCCTACCTAATCACTCTTATAACCCATACCTAATAACAACCTAACTCTCTACCTATAATATCTAACCCCTACCTAACACCTACTAATACTACCTAACCGCCTACCTAAATACCTAATACTAAAACCATACCTAAATACTTACTTCAACCCCTAGATAAATACTACTCTAACCCCCCTAATACTACTATACTACCTAAATACTAACTAGCCCCTACCTAATACTATCTAACCCCTACCTAATACTACCTAACCCTAGAATAATACTACTAAGCCCCTCCCTAATACTCACATAAACTAATCCTAAACCCAAACTAATACTATCTATCACCTACCACATACTACCATACCCATCCCTAACCACTTCCTACATACTACCTAACCCCTCACTAATACTACCTAATACTAACTGATACTACCTAGCTACCCTAGCTAATACTAGCACTAACCCCTACCTAATACTACTTAAACCCCATACCTAATACAACTAATCGAACCCCTAGATACATATACTAACCCCACCTAATACTACATAATATTAACTGATACTACCTCCCTACCTACTACTATCTAAACCATACCTAATACTACCTAACGACCTACAGATAATACTACCTACCCCCACCTAATAGATCATAATACTACCTAAGTAACTACCTAGCCCCTCCTAAATACTACCTAAACGCTACCTTAATTCACTATCTTAACCGCTACCTCAATACTACTACCCCTAGATAATACTCCATAACGCTCCTCCCTAATACTACATAATACTACCTAATCACTCACCTTATCCCTAACCTATAATATCTAACACATACCTAATACTATCGAACCCCTACCCCAATTCCTACCTAATACTATCTAATCCCTGCACCAAATACTACCGTACTATACCTAATCCTAACCTGGAACCCCTACCTAATACTACCGTAGCCGCCTACCTAATACTATCTACACCCCTACTAATACTATCTAATAACTATCAACCTACTAATACTAACCTAATACTATCTATCCCCTAGTATAACTATCTAATACTACATAACCCCTACCTAAACTATCTAAAACCCCTCCTCAATACTAAATAAACCCGCTACTACTACAATACTACTCTAACCCGACTTTACCAATACTATCTAACCCTCCAAATCTATCCTAACCCCTACCTAATACTACCTCATTACTATTCTAACCCGTACCTTTAAACTATATAACTCTAATCTCCCTACCCTGAATACTATCTAACCCGCTACCTAATACTATCCTTAACCCCATACTAATACTATTCTAAACCCACTCTAAATACTATCTAACGCCTACCCTAAACTCTAACCTATCTAACCCCATCCAATCCTACCTAACCCTACCTAATACGTATCCTAACCGTCACCTAATACTATCAAACCCCTCCTAATACTACATCTACCTACCCCTACCTAATACTACCCCTACCACCTTATCTAAGCTGCCTAACCCCTACCTCATACTCAACAACCCTGCCTAATTAGCTATCTAACCCTACCTGCAGATTATTCATCTACCCACCTAATACTACCTAACACTACCTAATCTACTCTACCCTCCTATACTATAAACCCCTACCTAATACTACCCTAACCCTACCCTAATACAACTAACTAACTACTAACCCCACCAATACAATATACGTAACTCGTTATACTACCTAACTACTAATACTATCTACCTCCAACTACAACCCTAATAATACTACTAACACCTAATTACTCTAATAACTATATACGCTAACCCCTACCTAATACTACTAACCCCTATCGAATACTATCTAACCCTACCTAATACTACCTACCCTCTAACTAATACACTATCAACCCCCCTACAATACTATCATAACTACCTAATACACAACCCCCTACTAATATATCGTAACCCACCTCATCTCTAACTACCCTATCTACCTAACCTTACTCATACTACTAACCCCTACCTAATTACTATCGTAACCCTACCATATACTATCGAACCCCTACCTAATACTACTCTAACCCATACTATACTAGCCTAACCCCTACTCATACTGACACCCACTAATACTATCCTAACCCCCTACCTAATTACTATTAACCCCACCTAATACAACCTAACCCCTCATGTACATACTAACCCTTACACTCCTACCCATACTATACCTACAAATTCTAAACCCTAGATATCTACCCACCTTCGTACACCTCAATACTATCTAAACCTACCCTAATACTACCTAACCCCTATTGATAATCACTACCTAACGCCACACCTAATCTATCAACCCTATTAGTACTACCTACTAATACTATCCTACCCCACAATACGTACTACCCCCTACGTTACTATCTAACCCCTACTAATACTACCTAACCTAGATACCTAGCCTCCTAATACTACATACTACAACCACCTACCAAATACTGATCTACCTCCATCCTAACGCCCTACCTAATACCTACCTAACCCCTATCTAAATACCTTCTACCCTAACACAACTACCTAATCTAGAACCCCTACCTAATACTACCTAACCCCTACTATATACTACTAATCTACCTAATACTATCTTAACCCACTACCTATCTATTTACCCCTACTAATACTACCTAACCCCTACCTAATACTATCTAACCCCTACTTAATACTGTCTAACCCCTACCTAATACTATCTAACCCCTACCTAATACTATCTAACCCCTACCTAATACTATCTAACCCCTACCTAATACTACCTAACCCCTATCTAATACTATCTAACCCCTACCAAATACTATCTAACCCCTACCTAATACTACCTAACCCCTATCTAATACTACCTAATACTACCTAATACTATCTAACCCCTACCTAATACTACCTAACCCCTACCTAATACTACCTAACCCCTACCTAATACTATCTAACCCCTACCTAATACTATCTAACCCCTGCCTAAAATCAACAGATACAAATAGACAGAGCTCATTTGAAGTGCACTTGCAGTTCAGTTGTTTTGATGCACATGTAGTTTTTCTTAACTTAAAATTCATGTCAGTGCTTCCAAGTCAGTCTGGCTGAATGTCACTGAACACGGTCTCAGTAACATAATTCACCAATTAGAAGCGTTTTTGGATGGACCCAGAGCATTGGAGCAATCAACACTGGCTCCTGATCAGGACTTTGATCAGATTAATTTTCTCTCACTGTGCTAAGTCAGTCAGCCATGCTTCTCTGTCTGGCATTGCACCCCCATCTGATTGACAGATCAGCTCTCTTCCTTCTTCTATGCCTCTTCCTCCCTCTATCCCGCTGGCTTATCTTCCGCTAGCCGTCTCTCTGAAACCACCCCCACAATCAGAGAGAGCAGGTTACTGTAGAGAAGTGCATCCTGCCTAGGACTCTTCTTCACTCCTCACTAACGTCCTTGTAGTATGCCTACTATGATTTTGTGATTGTTGCCAATGAGAATATTTATTTCAGTGAAATTACAGTGTTTTCCTCTGGTCCCTTCTCTTCAATGTCTTCTGTGTTTACCTGGGCATCGGGGGTTTGTGAAGGTTTATGTGTGAAATTAGGTATTTTTCTTGGCCCCTCACTGAGCACTCACAGAGGATAAGCATGAGAGTAATGGCAGGTTTTAGAGGGGAGGTTTTGCAGTTGGATACTGTGATTAGTGTGTGAATACCTGTCCTGAATGACCCGTTTGTCTACCTGATTATATACGTGGTTGTGTTTCTAATTTCTAGACAATGGAAGATGATCGTTGTTTGACTCTGTTAGAGCTCTGTGAGTGTGGGAGCACGGGGGACGCACGCTGTGGTCTCTCTGTAGGTGTCATGCGTCACAACTTGCTAACAATAGCGCCGCCCGGCTCACGCTGAGAGTGGCATGGTGCTGATTTCCACTGGGAATCATCTGCATTGTTTTCAAATAGGGAACGCTCACAAGCCTTTGGAGCCTGCCGATGTTTGATTTGTTTTTTGTGTGAAAGGGGCGGGGCAGCAAGTAGTTTAGTGGATTAGACCATTGGGACACTAACCAAAAAGTTGCTGGTTTGAATCCCTAAGCCGGCTAGGTGAAAAATCTACCGATGTGCCCTTGAGTAAGGCACTTAATTCTAATTGGTCCTGTAGGTCACTCTGGATAAAAGTCTGCTAAATGACTAAAATGTCAAATGAAAGCCAGAAATGAAAACCCTGCGTTCTCCAGTTCTCCCTCACTTAGAAGTTATCTTAGAGAAGATCCCCATGCTTATCCTTCAAGAAGGCCACGGCTCTGCATGATCCATTTTATAGTGCCTTTTGAATAAATTGGTTCGTAAAGTGTTTGTTTCGATTGAATTAAGTGTGCACGCAGCAAGACTCCAGACACTAATGTATTCTCACCATGGGAGCTAATTAATTAAGGACAGCGAAGCGAGCGTTGGAGTTGATCAAGAGACTAGGGGATGACTACAGCTAGCAGTAGAGTGTAGGACCTGTGGACGAGGCGAGGCAGGGTGAGGGTGGCTCCGTCTCTCTTACTTCTGCTCATTATTACCTTATTGTGTTTCATGGTTGTTCTTGGGTCAGTGGTGCATCTTGACAAGCAGAGCACAACTGAATCACTGCGCTGTCGTCACCATGCCCAGCGACTGACTCCCACCATGCCCAGCGACTGACTCCCACCATGCCCAGCGACTGACTCCCACCATGCCCAGCGACTGACTCCCACCGGTCGCTGGCGAAGGTGGGAGTTCAGTCCTGGGACACAGGGGGGCATGGAATCAGTCGCTGGCACGGTGCGAGTCAGTCAGCTGGGCCATGGTTGGAATTCAGCCTGGCACGGTGGGAGTCAGTCGCTGGGCACGGTGGGAGTCAGTCGCTGGGCACGGTGTAGTCAGTCGCTGGGCACGGTGGGAAGTCCAGTCGCTGGGCACGGGGGAATCATGCGCTGGGCATGGGTGGAGTCAGGCGCTGGGCGGGTCAGTCGCTGGGCACGGTGGTAGTCAGTCTGCGGGCAGGC
>NC_036863.1:2282056-2286962 GCF_002910315.2 Salvelinus sp. IW2-2015
TCCCACCGTGCCCAGCGACTGACTCCCAGTGACTCCCCTTCATTTGGCCTGTCAGAGTGTCTCAGACTTCTGAGGGCCCTCTACCTCCTCCACAACGCTTGCTGCCTCGCTCTCCCCCGCGGCCTTCTGGGAGCTATGCCTCTGTACCAGAGACGCAGTGAGAGAGGGCCCTGCACGCACGCCACAGTGGAATAGAAAGCAATGGGCTTATTAGCATCCCAGCCCTCATTAAAACAGTAGGATTTGGCTGTTATTTGTTTTATTGAATGTCTTTGAAGTTGATATCTGACTAGAGCCACAATGCACTGGTACAGAGGCCATTATCCACAGGATAATGGCAGACAGAGACTTCTGAACAAAATAATTGTCAATACAGAATACAACTTGGTAGGAGACAAGAAAGTTTGTGAATGACTGAAAACATTAAATGAATTGATTCAATACTAATCCACTGGCGGGGAGTATTAGGGGTTGTGCAGTGAACACATCACTTACTGCCATGCTTACTGTGATAGAGAGGAGTGTCAACTACAGTAGCATACATCCCGTCAACCTACAGTAGACTACAGCGTTGTTTCAGTCTGTTGTTTAATAGATTCCACACGTCCATATTATAGCATAAATTCCATGGATTATAAATTTGTCTCATGTAGCTAGCTGTATGTTGGTGGACGTATTCATCATTTATGTTGGAATTAATAGAGGGAAATGCTAGTGGGAGATTGGCAGGTGCGTTCCTATCTCTCCAGTTATAAAAGAATCACACATTTCACTGGCATTCCAAATCTCATTAACAAACGTCAATCTAATTATGAAGATATTTGTTGAATTTGACAACCAGGGCTTGAGTACCTTCTGRCTGCCTGTATCCTCCTCTAAACCTCTATATTGTCACTTAGATTGTTAAATGAATGGTGATGAACATGTCTGTCTGTCTGTCAGTAATTGAAAATTATGGGGCAAGTGGGCAATCATTAGTTCTGAAGTAAAATGTTAGCTCTGGTTTCCAGGACAACCATCCTCCTTGAAATAACATGGAGGGGTTCTCTTATTCTCAAGAAAAGCTCCTCCCATATCCTAAATCTAGGCCTATATGATTTAGTCTACTTACATTGTTCACACTGTCTGACTGTCAATGAGTCGTAGAGCATAAACCCCTTTTTTTCCCCCCAAATCATACTGAGCAAGTGTCGCCACATGTCACTAACTTAACAGTCACAATTTTCCCCCGTATCACATTTGATGAGATTGGGAGGGTGAGAAGTGAGAAGTGAGAGGGGCCCTCATTTCATTTAATTTGTGCGTGCTCAAAGTGTTGGTAGTGGCAGCCAGATAACGTTAGTGCAGTGCTGCATGACAAGAACAAGGGCTCAGCCAGGCGAGGCGTTTCCTGGGCACAGGTGTGACAGGCGCTAATGAATCCACTAATGGCAGCCGTTCCCCTCCATGCTTATCTGTCACACTTCTATCTTTGCTGTTCTTTCACAATTGTTTACAGGCCATTAGCATTTGTTTCCGTGGTTGGATAACACGCACTGGGCCTTTACTGCGGTTGCCTGCTGGGAAAATGGCGGTGACAGTGCTGAACGTTTATTTAATGTGTCGACGGCTACAACAAAAGAGGTAATTGAGAATTGATTTAGCAATAATGACTTTTCATATGTTCCCCTGCACAATGCTGATGCCGACTGATTATCTCGCGAGACTGCAATTTGCCACTTAATGGGGTCTGCCCTTGTCTTTTGCAAAGGAGGAGCTGACTTTCTGGGATGTGACAATTCCGTGTTTGAAATTGTTATCGTCGGCTTTGAAAACTGATCCAATCCATCTTTGTCTTCTTTCACTATTGTTAACCAATACAAGAGAAGATATACATGGTATTCCGCGTAATCGAACTATCTAGATCAGGCCTGGCTTGGCGTAGAGGATTATGCTGGCTTGCATGATAAGAATTTGGCGGGAGCACTGTAGTTGGCAGGACACATGAAGGAGCACGTGTATTACAGATTGACATAGATATGGGAGGCATTGTAAGTATGCAGGAAGACAGAGCATGGGACACTGTAGTTAGCAGAGACAGAGATGGGAGCAACTAGTAGTTAGGCAAGAGACAGAGAGGGACTGGTCGAGCAGAGGACTGTAGTTAAGCAGAGACATACGATGGGAACTGTAGTTGTTGGCAGAAGACATACGAAGGGTGAGCACTGTAGTTGGCGAACAATGATATGGGAGCACTGTAGTTGGCAAGCAGAGATGAATGAGGAGCACTGACTATGTTAGCAGGACAGAGATGTGGAGCACTGATAAGTATAGCAAAGACAGGAGATGGGGAAAGCATTGTAGTTGAGCAAAGACAGAGATGGGTGAGCGCACTGTACGTGTGAGGTCAATGGAGGTAGCAGATAGTATGCGATAGAGAGGAGCACTGTAGTTCCGCAAGCACAGAGATGGGAGCACTGTAAAGCTTTGGCAGATGACAGAGCAATGGGCAGGCCACTGTCAGTAAAGGGACAATGTGTCAGCAAGACAGAGATGGAGCACTTATGTTAGCAGAGACATGAGATGGGTAGCATCTGTACGAGTTATGCCAGAGAACGAGAGATGGGAGCACTGTAGTTTGAGCAGAGACAGACGATGTGGAGCACGTGGTAGATTAGCAGAGGTACGAGGAGATGTGGAGCAACTAATGAGAGTTAAGGGCAGTGAGATACAGGAGATGGGCAGGCACTGTAGAGCAGAGACATGTATGGTGGTAGCACTGTGTTAGTTAGCAGAGATCAAGAGATGGGAGCTAGCTGGTGAGTTGGCAAGTAGGACAGAGTATGTGGCAGTCCAAGTCATGGTATTTGTTAGCAAAGAGGAACAGAGATGGGAGGCACTGTAGATGTCAGAGGACAGAATGGATGGGAGCAGACTGTAGTTAGAGAGACCAGAGAATTGGGGGCCTCTGTTAGTTAGCAGAGATAAGCCAAGAGATAGGGAGCAACATGTTAAGTATAGGCAGTTCAGTAACAGGAGATGGGAGCAACTGGTAGAGTTAGCCGAGAGACTGTAGAGATGAGGAGTCTATCATAATAGTTAGGTCCGATGAGACAGGAGATGGGAAGCACAGTTTGTACGTTAAGCAGAGACAGAGGTATGGGAGCTACTGCTATGTTAGCAGCAGGACATGAGATGGGAGCAGGACTATGTAGTTAGTCAAGAGACATGGAGATGGGGAGCAGCTGGATATGGTTAGCCAGAGACTGAGGAATGTGGAGCCTACTTAGTAGTTTGAGCCGTTTAGTAGCAGATATCCCGTTAGCACTGATTACGATTCTGAATACTGAATACTCTTGACGTATAGGCACTACACTGAGAAATTACTTGATAACCGTAGCTGACTGTAATATACAAAAAGGTACTGATATAGCCTGACGTTAGCACTTAACTGAATACTCGATACTAGCCTGTTGCATCTACATTATGAATAGGTCTGAATAACCATCGTGTAGGCACTACACTGAATAAGCCTTCGCACGCACACATACACGAATACTGAATTTTACACGGTAGCACTATACTGAATAAATGAATATCGGTACTGTAGCACTACACTGGGATTACCGCGTTCTTTGAGCACTAATAGTCGCTGAAGATAACTGATATTCAAGCGTAGCAGCTAGTAACTGAATTAACAGCCGTAGCACTTATTACTGATGACTGCTGTAAGCCTGATACTACACTGAGAGTACCTGTAATACCCTACTAATTGTGGCTGTACAGCTGAATAACTAGATTAATTTACCGTTAGCACTACACTGAGTATCTGAATACACTGTATTTCTATGCACTCAACAGACTGAATAACGCTGAATAGCCCGGGTGAGCACTACCAACTCGAATACCGGAATAGCCGTAGCACTAACATTGCTGAAGTAGCCCGTAGCACTACCACTGAATACCCTGAATAATCCCGTAGGCAGCTACATTCTGAATAGCCCGTAGCACTAACTATGAATTACCGTACGCACTTTGAAGCTTGAATACGCCGTAGCATCTACAGACTGAATAGCCCGTTAGTCAATAAGACACTGAAATTTAACCCGTAGCCACTACACTAATACTCGTAGCACTTATGACATGTGATACGTGAATAACCATCATCGTAAGATGCTAATACACGGGTGATACCCGTAGCAGCTACATCTGGTTAATATAGTCTCGTAGCGACTATGATTTCTGAATATGGAATATCCCGTAAGAGCTGACATGGATTAACTGAATGTATACCCGTAGTCACTACAACTGAGATTACTTGATAGCCGTGGTAGGGTGCACTTACAGGTTCTGAATACTGACATACCAATGGTAGCACTTACATTCTGAAGAGGCTCGTTAGCACTACACATGAATTTACGACGTCGGATAGCATCGTACCGGCTGACATAACTGATATACCGTCGTAGGCACTACACTGAAGTACCCGTGCCGCATCGTAGTCACACATCTGAATATTTCTTGAATACCCGTAGCACTAATACTGAAATCGCGCCTGTAGTTCACAGCAGTGCTGGAATACTGATACCTGTAGCACTAACAGCGAAATTACTGTGAATACCTGTAAGCACACCAACTGAATACTGAAGTACCTGTACGACTTACAGGACTGAATAACCATCTGTAGCAAACACACTGAATTACTGAATTACCTGTAGCACTACACTGAGTATACCTTTGTTATACGCTTGGTAGCACTAAGCTACGTGAATAGCGCTTAGCACTTACAAGCTGAATTATCTGAATACCTGTAGACTTACAATCGAATATGCTTGAAGTACCTGTAGCAGCTAGCAACTGAAGATACTGATACGCTGTACAGCTACAACTGAAAATACTGAATACCGCGTTAGGCAATCTACAGCTA
>NC_036863.1:2288634-2289595 GCF_002910315.2 Salvelinus sp. IW2-2015
GGTATAGGTAGTAGTGTAAGAAGAGGGTATAGGTAGTAGTGTAAGAAGAGGGTATAGGTAGTAGTGTTGTAGGAAGAGGGTATAGGTAATAGTGTTGTAGGAAGAGGGTATAGGTAGTAGTGTAAGAAGAGGGTATAGGTAGTAGTGTTGTAGGAAGAGGGTATAGGTAGTAGTGTAAGAAGAGGGTATAGGGTTGTCAGGATATTAGTGTTCAATGATAGCGATGTTTAGTTTTTATTTCCTTGTGTGCTTGTCTTGTCTTCTTTTGTGTCTATATGTAGTCATTTGCCGTTCTATATTTATTTGTTGTTCTTATTTTCATTTTCATTGCATGCATACCCTGATGACAAAGGCAATGAGTAGGATGAGGAGGATCTGTACAGCCACCACCATTCCAGTAGGTGCCATCTCACTTTCACCCCAAAGCCATCGATGTTCTAACCCCTGGTGGGCATTTAGTCACCTTTCATCTTTGGGGGGGGTAGGTAGCCTAGTGGTTAGAGCGTTGGGCCAGTAACCAAAAGTTTGCTAGATCCGATCCCTGAGCTGACAAGGTAAAAATCTGTCATTCTGACCMTGAACAAGGCAGTTAACCCACTGTTCCTAGGCCGTCATTGTAAATAAGAATTTGTTCTTAACTGACTTGCCTAGTTAATACATTTAAAAAAATATATTTACATTTACATTTAAGTCATTTAGCAGACGCTCTTATCCAGAGCGACTTACAAATATGTTTAATCAACTGTAGTTGTTACCTTGATACCACTATCAAACACACACCCACACACAAACACACACCCACACACAAACACACACCCACACACAAACACACACCCTTGTTCAGTGCTCCGTTGTTGTGGTTTGTGCTTTCCCATTGTTGTTTTCATCCTTTCCCATTGTTGTTTTCATCCTTTCCCATTGTTGTTTTCATCCTTTCCCATTGTTGTTTTCATCCTTTCCC
>NC_036863.1:2295873-2303373 GCF_002910315.2 Salvelinus sp. IW2-2015
AGTTATATTATACTGTAATGAGTAATACCCACTGGTGTCAATCGTTGGCATGGAGATGAAACTAAACGGGAGTAGATTGTTGGTCGTTAACAGCAACCACTGCTTTCTTTTAGCTAAGCAATCACCTGCCAAACAAGGTCTCCTTGGTTTCCTCCCCCTTCCCCAGCCCTGTCCCTGACTCTGCAGGTTGTGTGTGGGCCTGTGTGATGACTCCCCTCTACTCCTCATGATCCAGTTGGTCAGTACCTGCCTCTCCTCCCCCTTTACCCAGCCCTGTTCCTGACCCTGCAGGTTGTGCGTGGGCCTGTGTGATGACTCCCCTCTCCCAGTCAGTCTCCTACTAAGTGGTGTACAATACAATAGCGTTAACAATCAGAACCTCCATTCTAAAGCATCACAGGCACATTCTTGCCCTCCCCAGGGTGACTCAATGATTTGGTGAGCCTTTCTTTGTGCGTATAATTTTGCTCACAGTGCACCTTGCTTTCTTCAATAGCAGAAATCTCATTTTGTTATTGGATATCAGATGCTATATCACTTTTATGGTGTTATATATCCCGTTGTTTTAACAGGGTATGATGAGTCTCTCTTTCCATTGGTTCAACATGCCAGGTCTACTTATGGCATTCATATACACTGAGTGTACAAAACATTAAGAACACCTGCTCTTTCCATGACATAGACTGACCAGGTAAATCCATGTCTCCTCCCCTTCGTCTGGATTTAACAGGTGACATCAGTAAGGGATCGTAGCTTTCGCCTGGCTTTCACATGGTTAGTCTATGTCATGGAAAGAGGACAAATGTGTGTACAAATGTTTTGTACACTCAATTCACAAGTTAAATATTTGTAAAGCTTGGTACTGTAGATATATCTAGGTAGGAATCTAAACCTCTTATTTCAAAACGTATAGTATATTACAGTCCATAGGAGGGATGGATCCTTTCATCATAGCACTCAAACTGCGGTGCTACCTATGATAGTGAATAGTGATAGCTGTAATCAGCATCTGTGGCTGGGAGAGAAACAAACGCTCCAAACATAACATTGTCAATATACTTTCCGTTGTTAAAATCTTTAATCCCACTGTGCTTGGCACCTAATTATCGTACGCTAAACTCATTTGCACTCTAGCACAGTCAGACTGTAGGGAAGGATACAACCAGGTGCTTTACCCATGTACTGTACATCTTATTCACACCCATCAGTGGATGGATGTTTGCTATCACACAATTATATTGCTAAACTGTCCAATTAAAACGTTTCTACCACAAACTGTCACAAAAGATTTATTGTAAATATGGACAGTGGGAGATGGAGCTTTGGATGCTGTTATAGAGAGAAGGACCACATTGGAATAAACTTTGACGTCGACACTTCAAGGCGCCTCTGACGTACCCCTAAAACGTGTACGTATAGGACCTTTTTGTTGTATTGATCTTTCAATTAACTAAAATATAAATGCAACATGCAACAATTTCTAGAATTTTACTGAGTTACAGTTCATATAAGGACATCTGTCAATGTAAATAAATTCATTAGGCCCTAATCTATGGGTTTCACATGACGGGGAATACAGATTGGTCACAGATACCTTAAAAACAAAAAGTTGGAGCGTGGATCAGAAAACCAGTCAGTATTTGTTGTTATAGGCGTCACTACAAACCTTTGATTCCAGGCTGTATCACAACCGGCCGTGATTGGGAGTCCCATAGGGTGGTGCGCACTTTGCCCAGCGTAGTGCTTAACCGGTGTAGGCCGTCATTGTAAATAAGAGTTTGTTATTAATTGACTTGCCTAGTTAAATAAAGGTTAAATAAAAAAAATATATAAAAATGTTGTCCCACTCCTCCTCAATGGCTGTGCGAAGTTGTTGGATATTGGTGGGAACTGGAACACGCTGTCGTACACATCAATCCAGAGCATCCCAAACAAGCTCAATGGTTAACCTGTCTGGTGAGTATACAGGTCATGGAAGAACTGGGACATTTTCAGCTTCCAGGAATTGTGTATAGATCCTTGCGACGTGGGGCTGTGCATTATCATGCTGAAACATTAAGTGATGGTGGCAAATGAATGACACGACAATGGGCCCCCTATGTTCACGATGTTGACATCAGCAAACCACTCACACGACACCATACACGCTGTCTGCCATCTGCCCGGTACAGTTGAAACCGGGATTAATCCGTGAARAGCACACTTCTCCAGTGTGCCAGTGGCCATCGAAAGTGAGCATTTGACCACTGAAGTCGGTTACGATGCCGAACTGCAGTCTGGTCAAGACCCTGGTGAGGACGATGAGCACACAGATGAGCTTCCGTGAGACGGTTTCTGAAAGTTTGTGCAGAAATTCTTCAGATGTGCAAACCCACAGTTTCATCAGCTGAACGGGTGGCTGATCTCAGACGATCCCGCAGGTGAAGAAGCCGGACGTAGAGGTCCTGGGCTGATGTGGTATGTGGTTGTGAGGCCGGTTGGACATACTGCCAAATTCTCTAAAACATTCAATTCTCTGGCAGCAGCTTTGGTGGACATTTCCTGCAGTCAGCATGCCAATTGCACACTCCCTCAAAGCTTGAGACATCTGTGGCATTGTGTTGTGTGACAAAACTGCACATTTTAAAGTGGCCTTTTATTGTCCCCAGCACAAGGTGCACCTGTGTAATGATCATGCTGTTTAATCAGGTTCTTGATATGCCACTGTCAGATGGATGGATTATCTTGGCAAAGGAGAAATGCTCACTAACAGGGATGTTAACAAAAAAAAAGCTTTATTTATATTATTTATATTATATTTAAATGGAACATTTCTGTGATCTTTTATTTCAGCTCATGAAAGATGGGACCATCATTGTACATGTTGCGTTTATATTTGGTTCAGTGTATTTTAAATGTGTGTGGCTGTTTTTGTCTAAGTATTCTCTATGTTTTTTTGTGGACCCCAGGAAGAGTAGCTGCTGCTTCTGCAACAGCTAATGGGGATCCTTAAACAAATAATCAAATACAAACACTTGAATAGAAAGTGATTTCACCTTTTAGTGTCAAGGGAACCTAGATGGATAGTCCTACTTGAACGAGAGATTTTCCTTCCCACACCCACATGTCGGTAAACCACTCAAGGAGKGCACAGCAAAAAAATAAAWWAAAATCAGAAAAATATATGAAATACAGAATCCCTTTTAAGATTACATAGTGTCATGCATCTTCAAGGATGCCCAGCCCACATGAGTTTACTTTTATTTATTTTATACCATTTGAAATGTGGCATTGAAAAATAACCTGAATAGTTTCAGCTAAGAAGAAGCAAACAGGTATTGTTGACTTCCTGGATTTCCCTTCATCATATACAGTACAGTACACTACAAACACATACTCTAACAAAGAAGAGATGTGATTATTAAAGAGGATAGGACCTATCCAAGTTGACTGTCCACCAAAAATGTGACTGTTCATGAATCACCGAAATGTGTGCAAGGAAGGTTCTGTATTATTTGCCTGAATATCCAGTGACTTTCACGCAGCAGCCAGACTCTCTCTGTAACACAGTGTGACTCCGTGATGATTAGTTCTTGTTGCGTCTGGACGGAGGCCAGCCAGCGTTGGGGTGTCATAAAGGTTCTCCAACTGTGATCAACATAAACAAGCAGGATATTGACTGGGTTTGTAGGCCTTGTGTTGAGTCCATCTGGATTGTTTTATTTTATTTTATCTCACTTTCTTTAACTAGGCAAGTCAGTTAAGAACAAATTGTTATTTAMAATGATGGCCGACGTATGATAAGCACGGACACAGGAGGGCAAGACTCCATCCTCACCTTCTCTGTGCCTTGCATGTGATGTTATAGTGTTGCACAGAATGACAAGGGCAGCACTGGCCGGTATTCAGACCGATGCTAAGTTTGCTACATATCAGACCGATGCTAAGTTTGCTACACATCAGACCGATGCTAAGTTTGCTACATATCAGACCGATGATAAGTTTACTACACATGCAGACCGATGCTAAGTTTGCTAACATATCAGACCGATGCTAAGTTTACTACATATCAGACCGATGCAAGTTTGCTAGATATCAAGACCGATGCTAAGTTTGCTACACATCAGACCGATGCTAAGTTTGCTAGATATCAGACCGATGCTAAGTTTGCTACACATCAGACCAATGCTAAGTGTGCTAGATATCAGACCGATGCTAAGTTTACTACACATCAGACCGATGCTAAGTTTGCTACACATCAGACCGATGCTAAGTTTGCTACACAACAGACACTGCAGAGTTATTACCTTTTTTGTTTCTTCTTTTGTTGTTTTGATCTGCCTCCAAAAAAATCGGCATTAAACATGATACATTAAAAAGGTAGTTGATTGAGAAACCATGCCTTACACGTCTGGAATCTGGTTTACATCCATCCATGCACCTCAAAAGATGCTCATTTCAGAAATGTGTACAAGTAGTGACCTAGGTTTATGTTCAGTAGTAGAAGTAGTGGTTAATGTTCAGTAGTAGAAGTAGTGGTTTATGTTCAGCTATCAAGACTATTTTCTTCCCTATTTATAATGTATGTTCATCCAGCAAGTCGTGCATCCATGAACCCTGTTCTTCATTCAATATCTAAAAGAACATGTATATAGCCAATATTTTCTGGTATTACCTACTTTAGTTATCGCTAAATTAGGTTACCACTAAAGTACGTAATACCAGAAAATATTGTCTTACATTAATGTTCTTTAGAGGGTCTTTCCTAGTGTGAGTACCAGTCTTTTCGTTATTATTTCACTCCTTTTTCTAATGACACAGAGTAGGCTACAGGGAAAGTTAGCTAAAAACACCTGTACCCMGACTAGGTGTTTTCTTCATATTTGGCAACAACAATATACAAAAACATTGGCGAGAACTTCAGAAATAATATCTAAGTCTATTGCAAACGCAGCATGTGATTCATTTCCCGTGGCCCTCAGTATGTTATTTAATATCAACAAATTCAGTCTTGTGGTATTTCAAGGACAGTTGCTCGTCCTTTTCTCAAATGCCTCAACCTAATTACCTAAACATACCTGAGATTTCATTGTTTTTCAACCTCTTCTTTTACTCTGTCTCTTATTCCCTCTACTTCCGAAAGTGTCTCTAGACACATTAAACGCGTGTGTTTAAGACTTTGTTAAGTCTTTGTCAAAGTTAAGACTTTGACAAACCGTGAGCGGATAAGGGTACGGTAAAACACAAAAACAGTTTTGAATTGGATGTGCAGTTACTTAATCATTGATTGACCAGTCACAATAAATTTACTCCAATCCTGCAGGACACAAACCATTTAATCTGAGAGCTCTGTTACTCTGTGGTTTCTCTTCAGAGACCAAGGGGAGAAAGTTGGCTGTTCTTTGGGGACAGGATGTTAGTGCTGTTCGATAAACCAGTAGTCAGAGATGTGGGTGGCTGCCAGTCTTCCTCTGCTTTTTGTTTCTGTCTCTGCTGTCAGATCTTTTGTTCTTGTTTTCTCCAAACACCACCGCCGCCGACAGTGTCTTTATTCCTCCCAGCTCTATTCAAACGAAGAGGAACATGAAATGAAATGTCACAGGTGCAAATGCAGAGAGGAGGCGGATGTTCCTTTCCCATTGTGCACTCAACGCTGTGAGACCAAAATAAAAGCAGTCAAAAGTCGATTTTCTGAAAGACAAAAAAAAAAAAAAGCGTCTGAGTTTGTTGAAGAGATTGCTTTGTCTTCCTTGGAGCCCTGTCTCTGTGGAGAGGTAGAGTTGAGCCGATGGCTTGATCCAAATGGTGTATTGATGTAATCTATGCACCGATCCATAAGTGAATCCTTTTAGTCCCGGCAGCTCCTTCTCTAACTGTACTTTACAGCTTTTCTTTTCATCAGAAAGCTTTCATGCCTCTGCAGCCTGCGACAGGGCCTTCATCACTCTCCAATGCATGCAGGGAACTGGCACAAACACCATGAATTTCTGCTGCAGCTTTGATGCAGTGATTAAACATTGATAGTGTGGATGTCTGAGAGAGGTACTGCCATCCTCGATCTTGGCTTAGTGGGCCGGCCACAGCCCTTTCCTGCTCTGCTGACAGCCCCCTATCATAATACCTCCCCTGTTTGGAAAGGGAATCTGAGGGGTTGAAGGAAGACATTGGAAGATTTAGGCCTAATGATCCTGTCTGCAGGGCTGTTTACTGAGCAGGCCATCAGTGATGGTCCCCAGGCACAGCCTAGCAGCACCAGCACCAAGCATTGTGCTCTCTGGACCCATGTCACACATTCACTCTCCCTCGCTTGATCTGCTAACAGGAGTGGTCAACTTTCTCTCCAGACACCAGCATTGTTGAGAACTGGCTCTTGGTAACTGACAGCAATTATTATGGAAATGGTGAGGCTTGCGAGAGATTAGCCTGCCAAAATGAGTATTTGAATGAGGCTGGCATTGGCAGTCAAGGGGACTGTGTGTGTCCCTCCTGGACCAAATGAGAGTTTTCGTAGGTCTTTTGATTGTACACGGCTTGGCTCTTCCATCCCTTTCTTGTTCAGCTCTCATTGCCACGCACCGTTTATTCCTGGCCATCGCACGGTGTGACTCCAATATCCTCATCATCTTCATTTCACCTGAGCGACGTCTCCTGTCCATGTACATAGCTTTCCTTTTTTTAAAAGGTTATACAACCCCCTTCTATTGCAGCTGTCAGATAAGGCTGTAGTGTAGTTTTACCAGGCCTGGCCTATGCTATGCTATTTATAACAGGGAGCGATAAGAGTACTGAGAGGAGCCAAAGAGGAGAGAGGCAGGCGATGCTCAGGAGCCCAGAGAATCGTCTTAATACTCCAAAATGGGGGTTCTGATATGGATACATCCACTTTGTATTTGTATGTATTTCATTGTTGTTGTGACATGGGTTTGGATGAGTGTTGGCTGTAGGAAGACAGTGGCCGTGTCCGAATATACGTACTAAATAGTAGGACGTTTGAGTATGCGAAAAAAGAAGACTTTTGAAAAGAAGATTTTGAAAATGTAGTATACTTTAAATGCCCAGATGTCATAATCATTTCGGCCAATTATATATGGGGATGCGCTACCGAAATTGACCAATAGTGGGAAACCACTCAATCGCGAGTGACGGATTCTCAGTATGCGAAAATATAATGTTTTATAGTATGTTAGTTTTCTACAATTGAGTACTTTCAATAGAAGGATGTAATACTAATTTTGGCTTTTCATCTAGTAGAATTCACTACACACTTTTCGGGAATTTCACAGCCACAATGCATTGGAAGGAAGGGTGAAGAAAAAAASAAAAAATCAAAGGCGAAAAATTAGAGGKTGGTTAGYCATATAACACGAACATCTAGCAACCCAAAGCTGGCGTGTTCGAATCTCATCACGGACAACTTTAGCATTTTAGCTAATTAGCTACTTTACAACTACTTACTACTTTTTTAGCTACTTTGCAACTACTTAGCATGTTAGCTAACCTTTACCTTAAGCATGATATGTT
>NC_036863.1:2308373-2318196 GCF_002910315.2 Salvelinus sp. IW2-2015
CATTGTTTCCCGCCACCGCCACCCACCACCCGCCAACCCCTCTTTTACACTACTGCTACTCTCTGTTCATCATATATGCATAGTCACTTTAATCAGCATTGTACGAGATCTTCAGTTTCTTGGCAATATCTCACATGGAATAACCTTCATTTCTCAGAACAAGAATAGACTGATGAGATTCAGAAGAAAGTTATTTGTTTCTGGCCATTTTGAGTCTGTAATCAAACCCATAAAATGCTGATGCTCCAGATACTCAACTAGTCTAAAGAAAGCAGTTTTATTGCTTCTTTAATCAGCACACAGTTTTCAGCTGTGTGAACATAATTGCAAAAGGGTTTTTCTAATGATCAATTAGGCTTTTAAAATGATAAACTTGGATTAGCTAACACAACGTGCCATTGGAACACAGGAGTGATGGTTGCTGATAATGGGCCTCTGTACGCCCATGTAGATATTACATAAACAAATCTGACGTTTCCAGCTACAATAGTATTTTACAACATTAATAATGTCTACACTGTATTCTGATCATTTTAATGTTTTTTTAATGGACAAGAAAGTTGATTTTCTTTAAAAAACAAGACATTTCTAAGTGACACCAAACTTTTGAACGGTAGTGTTATATATATAATATAATTTTTTCCCCCAGAACATTAACCATGTGTGTTCTCTTGTTTTATACTGTTCTGTAGTTTCAAACCAATGATTTGTCAGACTTTGCGTACGGCAAGCCCAGGCATGGATCAAAGCTGGCGAGACATCCAATGACGTCACCAAGAGATATGCTGACCCATGTCAGAGAGGTGTTATTGGGACCACATTGTGTCTATTGTCCTGCTAATAGCCCTTGTGAAACATGTTTTCAAAAGCCTCCAGGGCCGACAGAGAAGTTCCTTACATTTCCCCACTTCCACTTGCCTCTTCCATTTATTCCCATAGTCATTTGTTATTGTTTGCATTGCAAATGAGGCATGAACTGGGTCAAGACGCCAGCAAAGTAAGTAGACCTTTATGAACTATTTTTTTTATTTTTTTTTATTTAACCTTATTTAACCAGGTAGCTAGTTGAGAACAAGTTCTCATTTGCAACTGCGACCTGGCCAAGATAAAGCATAGCAATTCGACACATACAATAACACAGAGTTACACATGAATAAACAAAACATACAGTCAATTAATACAGTAGAAAAATAAGTCTATATACAATGTGAGCAAATGAGGTGAGATAAGGGAGGTAAGGCAAAAAAAGGCCATGGTGGCGAGGTAAATACAATATAGCAAGTAAAACATTGGAATGGTAGATTTGCGAGTGGAAGAATGTGCAAAGTAGAAATAAAATAATGGGTGCAAAGGAGCAAAATAAATAAATACAGTAGGGGAGAGGTAGTTGTTTGGGCTAAATTATAGATGGGCTATGTACAGGTGCAGTAATCTGTGAGCTGCTCTGACAGCTGGTGCTTAAAGCTAGTGAGGGAGATAATGTTTTCAGCTTCAGAGATTTTTGCAGTTCGTTCCAGTCATTGCAGCAGAGAACTGGAAGGAAAGACGACCAAAGGAGGAATTGGCTTTGGGGGTGACCAGTGAGATATACCTGCTGGAGCGCGTGCTACGAGTGGTGCTGCTATGTGACCAGTGAGCTGAGATAAGGCGGGGCTTTACCTAGTAGAGACTTGTAGATAACCTGTAGCCAGTGGGTTTGGCGACGAGTATGAAGCGAGGGCCAACCAACAGAGCGTACAGGTCGCAATGGTGGGTAGTATATGGTGCTTGGTGACAAAACGGATGGCACTGTGATAGACTGCATCCAGTTGTTGAGTAGAGTGTTGGAGGCTATTTTATAGATGATATCACCGAAGTCGAGGATCGGTAGGAGGGTCAGTTTTACGAGGGTTGTTGGGCAGCAGATGAAGGATGCTTTGTTAGATATAGGAAGCCGATTCTAGATTTAATTTTGGATTGGAGATGCTTAATGTGAGTCTGGAAGGAGAGTTTACAGTCTAACCAGACACCTTTTTTTGTAGTTGTCCACATATTCTAAGTCAGAGAGTAGTGATGCTGGACGGGCAAGCAGGTGCGGGCAGTGATCGGTTGAATAGCATGCATTTAATTTTACTTGCGTTTAAGTGCAGTTGGAGGCCACGGAAGAGAGTTGTTATGGCATTGAAGCTCGTCTGGAGGTTAGTTAACACAGTTTCTAAAGAGGGCCAGAAGTAATACTAAAATAAAGGTTAAATAAAAATAAATAAATAGAAGACCTACAACACTTTTAACACACATTACTCAACACTAGTGAGACTCATGTCGCCTACGGTAGGCCTACAGTCTAAAATCTAAAAATATTTGTTAATCTCTACATAGGTCTCTCTATTTTGGCGGCAGGGTAGCCTAGTGGTTAGAGCGTTGGACTAGTAACTGAAAGGTTGCAAGTTCAAATCCCCGAGCTGACAAGGTACAAATCTGTCGTTCTGCCCCTGAACAGGCAGTTAACCCACTGTTCCTAGGCCGTCATTGAAAATAAGAATTTGTTCTTAACTGACTTGCCTAGTTAAATAAAGGTAAAATTAAAAAAATAAAAATTTAAACCCGATTGAACTTGTTGCAACTAAAATGTAGTTGAAATAAACATCTGCATGTTTGCCCTCGCCCTCTCAACTGCCGCCTGACTCTCCACCAATGACGCTGACTCTCTGCATGTTTGCCTGGCCCTCGCCCTCTTCAACTGCCGCCTGACTCTCCACCAATGACGTGACTCTCTGCAAATAATACAATTTAGAGGATTAGAGGATTCTGAATTAATATCTATGGGGCATTTTTCATTAGGGCAAATCTGGTCTGTGAGAATATCTAAGGGGCTTTTATATTATTATAATGCAGGGTTAATAATAATAACAATAATGGCTTTGTAAATAAGGATGCATTATGAAAGGCTAATGACATGCGCAAGAGATGGTGATATGTATTTTTATTTATCACAAATTTCTTCTTTAAGCAATTTGTCTTTATTTACTGAAATTGCAACCAACTTTCTATGGCTTGTTTGAAAAATAACGATATTTTGGAGATTATATCATTTCAAATAACCGAAAGTGAGCAATTGTAATCTGAATAAAAAAGGTAATTCTTGAACATGGGGTGAGACGTTCTTACCAATTTGTAAATAAAGACAGTTTGTTATTTAGAATTATTTATTTCTATTTTTAGAGGGAGAGAAACCAAAAGCCCACCGTGCCTATTTTTTGGAAATTCGTCAGTCCACATGTCAAGTGAAATTCCCCCATTTTATTTACCCAAGTTTTCTCTTAACTCCAGGACCACTGACAGTTTTTGTTGTTGTTGCCTGAGGAGAGACTCTGACTGAAAACGCCTCCATTAATTGGGACAGTTTAGACTACCAAAAGATCAGCGTTCTCACTCCCCCTTGTGATAGTGTGGTGCAATGACAGAATGCCACCATCTACCACTAACGGTCGCAGCATAATCTCAAAACCTTTAAAGGAAGAACCACTGTACGACTGCCCAGTGGGATTGTTTGGGCGCATGAACCGCTAACGGGACACCTACGACAACATCCGGTGAAATTGAAGAGCACGAAATCCAAAATACAAAAATCGTAATATTAATCATTCATGAAAATACAAGTGTCATATATAAAAAAAAAATTCTGACCTAATAATTAATTTTTAAATTATATAATTTAAAAGCTTCTTGTTAATCCAACTGCGTTGTCAGATTTCAAAAAGGCTTTACGGTGAAAGCATACCGTGCGATTATCTGAGGAAAACGCCCCAGATCAAAATAMTTTTTCAACCAGCACAGGCGTCACAAAATCACAAATAACGATTAAATAAATCACTTACCTTTGAAGATCTTCCTCTGTTTGCAATCCCAAGGGTCCCAGCTACACAATGAATGGTCGTTGTGTTCGATAAAGTCCTTTTTTATATGCAAAAATGTATGTTTAGTTGGCGCCAATGATCTCAGTAATCCACTCGTTCAACGTGCACACAAACGAATCCAAAAAGTTACCGGTAAAGTTTGTCCAAACAAGTCAAACGATGTTTCTAATTAATCCTCAGGTACTCTAATATCTAAATAAATGATAATATTTAAGATGGAGAATAGTATGTTCGATCGGTAAGATAAATAACGAAGAGCGCACACCTCATTCACGCGCCAACAAGACTACTTTTCTAATGAGAGACACCTTGGAAAAACTACAACTACTTGCTCCTTTTTCAAAAAACAAGCCTGATACCCTTTCTAAAGACTGTTGACATCTAGTGGAAGCCATAGGAACTGCAATCTGGGTCATATCTATTTGTATTTCCCATAGGCTWGCATTGAAATGGCCTGTGACCTCAAAAAATTTAAATTCCGGATGGATTTTCCTCTGGGGTTCCCCTGCCATATCAGTTCTGTTATACTCACAGACATTATTGTAACAATTTGTTTTCTATCCAATGTTATCAAGTATATGCATACCCTAGCTTCTGGGCCTGAGTAACAGGCAGTTTACTTTGGGAACGTCAGTCATCCAAAGTTCCAAACAATAACCAGTATGCTAATGAAGTTTAACATGTGTGCATGCAGCTAGCCCCGCCTCCCCTTTTCAGTGGAAGCCTCCAGCAGGGTATGAATCAGCTAGTTGCCATGGATACTGTTACAAATTCTATTGATTTTGCTCTTCGCTGTCTCCCATCCCGGTCCACAGTTGATGTCTAAATAGATAGTTAAATATGCCCTCAGCTACTATTGAGGGAGAAAATGTTCCCAGTCTCATCTTTGATAATGTATTGGGCCACTGAAAATGGCAGAAAACCACTTTTCAAAGTTCAACTTTAATGTACAAATCAAATCAAATTGTATTTGTATTTGTGCCGAATACAACAGTTGTCGACCTTACAGTGAAATGCTTACTTACGAGCCCCTAACGAACAATGCAGTTAAAAAGAAATAAAAGTAACAAATAATTAAAGAGCAGCAGTAAAATAACAATAGCGAGGCAATATACAGGGGGTACCGATACAGAGTCAATGTGCGGGGGCACCGGTTAGTTGAGGTAATTGAGGTAATATGTACATGTAGGTATAGTTATTAAAGTGACTATGCATAGATAATAACAGAGAGTAGCAGTAGTGTAAAAGAGGGGGTTGGGGGCAATGAAAAAGGTCTGGGTAGCCATTTGATTAGATGTTCAGGAGTCTTGTGGCGTGGGGGTAGAAGCTGACTTGACTTGACTCTCCGGTACATAGACATGGCGCTCCGATACCGGTTGCCATGCGTCAGCAGAGAGAACAATCTATAACTAGGGTGGCTGGAGTCTTTGACAATTTTTAGGGCCTTCCTCTGATACCGCCTGGTATAGAGGTCCTGGATGGCAGGAAGCTTGGCCCCGGTGATGTACTGGGCCATACGCACTACCTTCTGTAGTGCCTTGCGGTCGGAGGCCGAGCAGTTGCAGTGTTGCAACCAGTCGGGATGCTCTCGATGGTGCAGCTGTAGAAACTTTTAAGGATCTGAGAACCCATGCCAAATCTTTTCAGTCTCCTGAGGGGGAATAGGTTTTGTTGTGCCCTCTTCATCACTGTCTTGGTGTGCTTGGACCATGTTAGTTTGTTGGTGATGTGGACACCAAGGAACTTGAAGCTCTCAACCTGCTCCACTACAGCCCCGTCGATGAGAATGGGGGCATGCTTGGTACTCTTTTTCCTGTAGCCCACAATCATCTCCTTTGTCTTGATCACGTTGAGGGAGAGGTTGTTGTCCTGGCACCACACGGCCAGGTCTCTGACCTCCCTGAGCTGTAGTCAATGAATAGCATTCTCACACAGGTGTTCCTTTTGTCCAGGTGGGAAAGGGCAGTGTGGAGTGCAATAGAGATTGTATCATCTGTGGATCTGTTAGGGTGGTATGCAAATTGGAGTGGGTCTAATGTTTCTGGGATAATGGTGTTGATGTGAACCATGACCAACCTTTTAAAACACTTCATGGCTACCGACGTGAGTGCTGCTGCTGGTAGTCGTTTAGGCAGGTTACCTTAGTGTTCTTGGGCACAGGGACTATGGTGGTCTGCTTGAAACATGTTGGTATTACAGACTCAGACAGGGAGAGGTTGAAAATGTCAGTGAAGACACTTGCCAGTTGGTCAGCGCATGCTCGGAGTGCACGTCCTGGTAATCCGTCTGGCCCTGCAGCCTTAATGTTGACCTGTTTAAAAGGTCTTGCTCACATCGACTGCGGAGAGCGTGATCACACAGTCGTCCAGAACAGCTGATGCTCTCATGCATGTTTCATTGTTACTCGCCTCGAAGCGAGCATAGAAGTAATTTAGCTCATCTAGTAGGCTCGTGTCACTGGGCAGTTCTCGGCTGTGCTTCCCTTAGTAGTCTGTAATAGTTTGCAAGCCCTGCCACATCCGACGAGCGTCGGAGCCGGTGTAGTACGATTCGATCTTAGTCTTGTATTGATGCTTTACCTGTTTGGTGGTTCATCGGGGGACATAGTGGGATTTCTTATAAGCTTCTGGGTTAGAGTCCTTCTCCTTGAAAGCGGCAGCTCTACCCTTTAGCTCAGTGCGGATGTTGCCTGTAATCCATGGCTTCTGGTTGGGGTATGTACGTGCAGYCACTGTGGGGAAGACGTCATCAAAGCACTTATTGATGAAGTCAGTGACTGATATGGTGTACTCCTCAATGCCATCGGAAGAATCCTGGAACATATTTCTGTCTGTGCTAGCAAAACAGTCCTGTAGCTTAGCATCTGCTTCATCTGATCACTTTTTTACAGCTCATTGAGTGTGGTTTTAGTGCCAGCATCGATCTGTGGTGGTATGTAGACAGCTACGAAAAATACAGATAAACTTTCTAGGTAGATAGTGAGGTCTACAGCTTATCATGAGATACTCTACCTCAGGCGGTAACAAAATGTGGAAAAAGTCAAGGGGTCTGAATACTTTCCGAATGCACTGTATATGTAGAATGGCGCCGGAGAGGATGGCTAACGTTTTACGTGCTCCTAACCAACTGTGTTATTTTGTTTGTAACTTATTTTTTAAACTTATTTTGTACATAATGTTGCTGCTACCGTCTCTTATGACCGAAAATATCTTCTGGTCATCAGAACAGCTTAATCACTGACTTATTCTAAAATGCATTAAATAGTTATTTTCCTTCATCCATCTACACACAATAACCCATAATGACAAAGCAAGAACAGGTTTTTAGAAATGTTTACTAATTTATATTTAAAAAATGAAATATCACATTTACATAAGTATGCAGACCCTTTACTCAGTACTTTGTTGAAGCACCTTTGGCAGCGATTACAGCATCGAGTCTTCTTGGGCATGATGCTACAMGCTTAGCACACCTATATTTGGAGATTTTCTCCAGTTATTTTCTGCAGATCCTCTCAAGCTCTCTCAGGTTGAATGGGGAGCACACGGCCAGTGGGCTCTTAGTGTCATAGACAGAACACGGCCTGTCACTCGTCACTCAACATCCACTTATCATTCAACAAAGAGACAGTCACCACAGACCACAGCTTCCCCCCATCATCTTCCCCTTACCCAGGCTCAGCCCCTAGTCCAAGCCTCACTTAGTCCCAGCCTCACCCAGTCCCAGCCTCACCCAGTCCCAGCCTCACCTAGTCTCAGCCTCACCCAGTCCCAGCCTCACCCAGTCCCAGCCTCACCTAGTCCCAGCCTCACCTAGTCCCAGCCTCACCTAGTCCCAGCCTCACCCAGTCCCCACCCCACCCCAGTCGGCCTCACCCCAGTCCGCAGCCTCACTAAGTCCCAGTCAACCTCACCTACAGTCCGAGCCTACCCATCGACTCAGGTCGCTCATAGTCCCAGCCTTAGTCGCATCACCTATGTAGCCTCACTTATGACTTCAGCCTCACCTAGTCCCAGCCTCACCTAGTCCGAGCTCACCTACGTCCCATACTCACCCGTCCCAAGCCTCACCTAGTCACCTCACTAGTCCCAGGCCTCACTAGTCCCATGCCTCACCCAGTCCCAGCCCTCACCTAGTCCAGTCCCATCCAGCCCTAGTCCCAGGCTCACCTATCCAGCCTCACCTAGTCCCGCCCCACTATCATTACTCAGCCCAGTCTGAACCCAGTCTGAAACCCCAGCCTCATCTCCAGCCTACAACCACCAGCTCCAAGCCACAGCCCCAGTCTCAGCCTGGCCTTTTAGCCAGCCCCAAGTGCAAGCCCGCTAGCCAGCCCCAGTGTCAGCCCCGGCCTTTAGCCGCCAGGTGTCAGCCCTGGGCTTTAAGCAGCCCCAAGTGTCACCCGCTTAAGCAGCCCAGTGTCATCCCCGGCCTTTAGCCAGCTCAACAGTGTCATCCCCCGGCCTTGTAGCCAGCCCCAGTGTCACCCCGGCCTTTAAGCCAGCCCCCAGTCTCAGCCCCGCTTTTAGCACAGGCCACAAGTCAGTCTCAGCCCCGGCCCTTTTAGCCGCCCACAGTCCTAGTCTCAGCCCCGGCCTTTAGCCAGCCACAGTCCCAGTCTCAGCCCCGGCTTTTAGCTAGACTCAGCCACAGCCCACTCTCACCTTGACAAATGCCAGGGAGGAAATCAGATCATCACCTATGCATTATTGATTTTCTGCTCGGCTGGTCTCCGATGGCCATGTTTTTGTCTGTCTCACTACGGGGGGTGGGGGGGTTACTCACTGTAGTCAGTCACCGAAGTTCAATGAGATGGTTACAGGGACCTGTCACTCTGAGAGCAGAGTGTAAAGCTCACCACCATTGGCCTTTGGAGCAGTGGAAACGCGTTATCTGGAGTGATGAATGACACTTAACCATCTAACAGTCCGACGGACGAACCTGGGTTTGGCGGATGCCAGGAGAACGCTACTGCCGCGAATGCATAGTGCCAACTGTAAAGTTTGGTGGAGGAGGAATAATGCTCTGGGCCTGTTTTTCATGGTTCAGGCCCCTTATTTCCAGAAAAGGGAAATCTTCATGCTACAGCATACAATGACATTCTAGATGATTCTGTGCTTCCAACTTTGTGGCAACAGTTTAGGGAAGGCCCTTTCCTGTTTCAGCATGACAATGCCCCAATGCACAAAGCGAGGTCCATACAGAAATTGTTTGTCT
The DNA here is from genome assembly GCF_002910315.2 of Salvelinus sp. IW2-2015. Taxonomy (NCBI): domain Eukaryota; kingdom Metazoa; phylum Chordata; class Actinopteri; order Salmoniformes; family Salmonidae; genus Salvelinus; species Salvelinus sp. IW2-2015. The sequence continues at coordinate 2,317,487 of NC_036863.1, forward strand.
AGATCGGTGTGGAAGAACTTGACTGGCCTTCACAGAGCCCTGACCTAAACCCTATCATACATCTTTAGTATGAATTGCAACGTCGACTGCGAGCCAGTGCCTGACCTCACTAATGCTCTTGTGGTTGAATGGAAGCAAGTCCCCGCAGCAATGTTCCAACATCTAGTGGAAAGCCTTCCCAGAAGAGTGGAGGCTGTTACAGCAGCAATGTTCCGACATCTAGTGGAAAGCCTTCCCAGAAGAGTGGAGGCTGTTATAGAAGGAAAGGGGGGACCAACTCCATATTAATGCCCATCATTTTGGAATGAGACGTTCGACGAGCAGGTGTCCACATACTTTTGGTCATGTGGTGTATTTGACTTGAAGTGAGATGTGAGATTTCAGAGGGCATGATGCTGATCTAACATTTCACAGCCATAATGCTGCAAACCAACGCGTCATTCTTCTCTGGTAGTTAGTCCACAGTTAATTCCTAATGTGGGACACTCAGAGTCTGTGCATTACCCATTGGGGGAGACACTTTTGAATGATCAGATGAATATAATTTGCAGTTCAGTATGGGCTTGTGATATGGGCACATGTTTGGCATGCTAAWTCTCCAGAGTTGTGTGGCGAACAGCTTGTCACACTGGCCCTCTTGTTAGGAGTTTGCAGATGGCATGTCATCCATCCTCAGAAGTCCCTTTCCTCTCTCTCTCTCCTCTCTCTCT
>NC_036863.1:2324588-2342816 GCF_002910315.2 Salvelinus sp. IW2-2015
ATTCTCTCTCTCCTCTCTCTTTCTATTCTCTCTAGCCACTTCTTTTATTCTGTCTCTCTCTGCCACGAGGCACTGCTGCTACCATACAAAGCATGAATGTATAGCGTTTATTATTTTCCTTTTGAAGGTGTAGCTATACCAATCTGTTCTATGATGAAAGCTCTTCCGTATTAAATGGCTTGCTTTTAATTGCAGTTTGAATAGATGTGAGGGAAGATAATGACATGCTCTTTTGCTGGCAGATAATGAATCTCTTAGTAAGGTATTTATTTCATGATTGTATTGCACTCTTGACACTAACTCTGAAGGGATAATTCCTTTTCAGTGGAACGCACTGGTAGCTTAAGTCAATACCACAGTATTGTCAATACATTCATCAATTTGGACTAAAGCTAACATCTTGTGGCCATATTCACATTAGTGTGAATAATGATTGTCTTAATAAAATCAGAATAACAACAATAGGTTTTAGTGCTAATCTACTAAAATGCAATTGTATTCATTTCCTGATTGTTGCCATATGAAAGGAAGATGACTGATCGTCATCAAGAGTACCTAATGTCCCCTAAGTGGGCTACAGCAAACTTGAGCTCAAGGTACTTTATAGAATACTGTAGATGCACCATACAGTACCATTAGTTAAGCTGATGCAATACTAAGTCACGCTGATTACAACTTCGCTGGTTTCCGTAGAAATTGCCCATATCCGCATGCAAGGTTTTTTTTTGTTGTTGTTTTTTTACACATTATCATCAGGTTTTTCAAAGGTTTGGTTGTAGTCATTCAAATCTATATGGTGCCTGCCCATACATTACTGTATGTTTCCACTGATCACTTGACTTTACAGAAGAACATTTGAAAGGAGAGCGCAGAGTGTAGTTGAAGAAAGCTCTGTGTTCGTGTTCCTACAGGCGTCGGTGGAGTTATTTATTTCTGTCCACAGTTACATCCACTAGCAGTGGGAGGGAGGAAGCTCAGCAGTGGGAAGCCTCAAACACCCCTCAATACCCACGAGATCTCCTTTGTACTGAGCACAGGAGTAGGCAGAAAGCCTTTCATTTTCTTCCTGGGTTTTTGAATTTTCCATCCCTTGTTTTTATTCGTGTTTTCAGCCATTCTATTCACCAAAAAATAAAAACTCTAAATGTCTCCTGTTATTTATGCTCCACAACAAGTATGGTACACAGTAGCTGTATCAATCTAACGGTTTCCTGACATGTATGTTCTGTATGAATACCAAATGGAGAAATTACTGTTCATGCTCCATACCATGACTTCCCATCACAGAGCAAATGTAGCCGATTGGGATTTACTGCTATACAGCTCCACATCCTTTCACTGTCATAGCTGTGACAGCACTCTGGTGGGGTCTGGGCTGGTACAGCCAACCATGTCGTCATGCAAATGTTTCCCTTCATCCCCTCATATGTCAGATGCTAATTAGCAAGTATCTAATTAGTGTTAGAAGATGAATCACTCTTGGGAAGGAGGTGGGCTGTTTCAGCGGCGGGCGCCGAGACGGCGTGATGTGACAAAGATGCTACGAGCTATGCTACTGTGTCAAGGCCTAGGATCCCCTCCAGCCGCTGACATGTGGCAGGAATGAGAGAGCAGATGAGTAGCATAGTCTGTCTGTCTGTCTGTGTGTCTGTGTGTCTGTGTGTCTGTGTGTCTGTGTGTCTGTCTGTGTTGTTCTGTCTGTCTGTCTGCCGTCTGCCTGTCTGTCTGTCTGTCTGTCTGGTCTGTCGTGTCTGTCTGTCTGTCTGTCTGTCTGTCTGCTGTCTGTCTGTCTCTCTGTCTGTCTGTCTGTGACGGACGGTCGGTCGTCCGTCTGTCCGTCTGTCTAAGACTCAGAGTGACCCAGGTAGCTATAGTGTAGGGAGCCGTGTGATGGTGACCCCCAGTCTAACTGAAGAGGCTACTCACGTCTGTAGCCATGAAGTGCTTTGAAAGGCTGGTCATGGCTCACATCAACAGCATCCGCCCGGACACCCTAGACCCACTCCAATTCGCATACCGCCCCAACAGATCCACAGATGACGCAATCTCAATCACACTCCACACTGCTCTCATCTGGACAAAAGGAACACCTACGTGAGAATGCTGTTCATTGACTACAGCTCAGCGTTCAACACCATAGTGCCCACAAAGCTCATCACTAAGCTAAGGACTCTGGGACTAAACACCTCCCTCTGCAACTGGATCATGGACTTCCTGATGGACCGCCCCCAGGTGGTAAGAGTAGGCAACAACATGTCTGTCACGCTGATTCTTAACACTGGGGCCCCTCAGGGGTGTGTACTTAGTTCCCTCCTGTATTTCCTGTTCACTCACGATTGCGTGGCCAAACACGACTCCAACACCATCATTAAGTTTGCTGACGACACAACAGTGGTAGGCCTGATCACCGACAACGATGAGACGGCCTATAGGGAGGAGGTCAGAGAACTGGCAGTGTGGTGTCAGGACAACAACCTCTCCCTCAATGTGAGCAAGACAAAGGAGCTGATGGTGGACAACAGGAAAAGGCAGGCCGAACAGGCCCCCATTAACATCGACGGAGCTGTAGTGGAGCGGATCGAGAGTTTCAAGTTCCTTGGTGTCCACATCACCAACTGACTATCATGGTCCAAACATACCAAGACAGTCGTGAAGAAGGCACGACAAAACCTTTTCCCCCTCAAGAGACTGAAAAGATTTGGCATGGGTCCCCAGATCCTCAAAAGGATCTACAGCTGCATCATCGAGAGCATCCTGACCGGTTGTATCACCGCCTGATATGGCAACTGCTCGGCATCTGACCGTAAGGCGCTACAGAGGGTAGTGCGWACMGCCCARTACATCACTGGGGCCAAGMTTCCTGCCATCCAGGACCTATATAATAGACGGTGCGTTAGATCCTCCCACAAGTAAGACTGTATCACAGTGTAGACAGTTCTGTTCCGAATAGTCATTCCGGATAGTATTGTATACATACTGTATTGAATGTGAGTTTTGTGCTTACGCTTAACATTGGTGTCACTGTTCATAATTCATAGCCTGCGGTCCAACACTGAGGATCTATCAACATGAAAAGAAGAAGGATGGATATGAATTGAAAGGCAACTGGTTCTAATCAAACAGTCATTTGAGCAAAGAAGAAAATAGAGTATGACTTCCGGGTCTAATCGTCTATTATTAAACCCTAAAGTCATACTCCCTCTTCTTCTTTGCTCAAATGACTGTTTGATTAGAACCAGTTGCCTTTTTTATCTTAATGAATAGAACCATATCTGATTCCACTTATTACTAGCTTCAGTGCCAAATAAAAGGAATGCTGCCGCCTTAAATCCAAGTTTGAACCGCATTAAACTGGTATGTTTATTGTTGTGAGAAAACAATGTTTTTGAAATTGCACCAAACTATTCAGAACTATGGACCTGAAAATGATGAGTGCATCTGACTTAACATTATTCAAGTCATTAGATACTAGCCTTTGGCTTCTCAGAAAGGTATTGAATGTGTGCTCAGAGAGTCAAGAGGTTGGCTTGAGGCGAGGTAGCAGGACATGGCAAAAGAGTAGCGATTGTGCATGCAGTTGTACAGATAGCCCATGGCTACTTAGTAGGGCAAACATGGGGGATGTTTTTACATTAATTAGAAGAATGCAAAATGAGGCAGCGCTAGAGGGCGAGTGAACTGACATTTAGATGCATGTTAATTCTCGTTTGCATGCCTGGCTCTGAGAGGTATGAGAGTGGAATGGGAGGGGGAGGGGGTGAGCGCAGAGTTTGTCACTGATATAATTGGTGCAGGCTCGCTCTTCCAGCTTCCGATTTGATTGGCTAACTCTCACAGCATTGACATCCCCCCCCACCCACCCCAAAAGGCACAGTATCTCATTTCCATCCTCTCCCCAGCCTGGGTGATTGACGGCCAGCGGCAGCCACCTGTGTCCCCCATTTTAATGTGGTTTGTCTTGTCTTGATCGCACCAATATGTACAAGGCTCATCACTCCCCAAAAGACTAGAAACTCCCCCTGGCATTCTCCCAGACACATTGTCCTAGAAAACTGATCTACTGCGATAGCACACACTTTGCTCTTATCCATGCCAGGCATATTATCATGGCCTGACAATACCATATAGTTGTTGCACACAGAATCGCACATTGTGAGGGCTTTCTTGATGGACAGAAAATGTTCCCTTGATAACTCTGGCCTCACCAAAAAATTCAATTTCTCCTCTTTTTGAATGTCTGTGGAGCCTGAAAATCCAATCACTTTAATCGTTTAAGCACGTCCACTGTCAACACAGGAAGGTCTCTGTTAATTCAGATAAATGATACTGTAGCTAACGGGATTACTTATGTGTGACATGACATGGTCATGGTCATTTATGTGTGACATGACTTTCCTAGTTAAATAAAGGTTAAATATAAAAAAAATAAAACATAAAAATGTTTGGCTTTATAGACGTTTGTGAATGTTTGATATGTGCATACACTACTGGTATTCCTTGCAGCTTTCCCCAAAGCAATTTTCCCATTCTGGGCTCTGTGTTCTGCTGGCGCTAAGGAGGCGCAATTGTCAAACGCATGTTAGTTTGCAATTTCGTCGTGTAAAAACGGGCGCATTTTCTAGACCAGGGGTGGGCAACTCCTCGAGGGCCTGATTATTGTGTCRTACTTTTTCTCCATCCCTAGCCAACACAGCTGATTAATCAAATTGCATTCTAAACTGAAGATCAKGATTAGGTGATTATTGAAGTCAGGTGTGTTAGYTGGGACTGGGGGCAAAACTGTGAAACCAATCAGGCCCTCGAGGACTGGAATTGCCCACCCCTGTTCTAGACCTTACGTCAGGTTTGGCTATTTACCTGTCTAACATCAGCTGGCTTGCGCTGAGGTGGGAGGGGTCGCAATAWTAGAGGTGTGACAGTTTCACGCAGCTTTAATGGGACATTTTAAGACTCACAAAAAGCAGGTCTTAATGGTAACGCAGGTGATAAAGCCTTTTGCACCATGCCGTGCCCATGGAATGAGAGATGTGCATTTTGTGCCGGTGAATCTCATATTTTGAAACAAAAATTATTTAGTTTTTCCCTCCCATTTTGTTTTAATTTGATTAAAAAAGCAAGCATAGCCTACCCTTCCCTTAATCAAGGCTGGTTTAGCCGAAGTGAGGCTCTTTATCACGGCCGGCCATTAGCCTATGCATTAAAGGCTTTTAAATGGTCTACTGAAAATGCTCAGAAATATTTTTAGATTTTTTTTTTGCCCTCATGCTTTTTCATTATTCACAATTCACATACCTGTATACTTCATTTAGTTTGTTCAAGTAGGCTATCCATCCCCGTTTTCAAAGAGTGTCCCTCGTCCAATTACCAAAGACAACGCTACTCCAAACTATTCAGTCCTCCTAAATCTGCCTCGCACATAGGCAACGGTACAATGGACAGGAGCCTAGTATTGTGTATCAACATTAGGTCTAGGTTATATTTTGCTTATTGAGAACGTGCCTCAAATACAATACAACTTAATGGGAGCCTAATATTTGTTATTGTAGGAGGTAAGTACGATGCATGTAGGGCTCGTTGAAGACAATTACAACAATATTGACTGCTAACACTCCAAAGGCTATTGAGCAAACACTTGATGTTATTCATTTTTTTTTGTTGCTGTTGCTATTACTCGTTACTGTAGCCTATGATATTTAATAAACTGTAGTATCGATCCACGATGGAGCAGGACGAGAATGTTCCGTGCCCCCAGCTGAATTAGAGTTGATGACAAAGAAAATGTTAATCAATAACCTACAGACCTTCAGACAAACGCATGCAGTATTAAGCCATGGAATGCGTTGATTGGCCAGTGAGTGGCCAAGCCCTCATCACAACTACAACTTGTTTATTCATCGAAACACAGCCCTTTTGCTCCACCTCCAGAGTTGTATTTTTATTTATTYAACCTTTATTTAAACTAGGCAAGTCAGTTAACAAGAAATTGTTATTTACAATGACGGCTTACCCCGGCCAAACCCGGACGACGCTGGGCCAATTGTGCACCGCCCTATGGGATTCCCAATCATGGCCGGATGTGACACAGCCTGGACACAGCTATTGCGCTCATAATTCCGGCTGTGAAAATRGCTAAAATATTTCTGACCTTAGATTCACCATTGCGCTAGGCTTGTTCAAATAGAGCCCTCTACATTCTACATTTCTCAACTACCCTAGATTAGATGAAAAATACAATATGGCTCAGATAGGCAATAGATATTAAATGCATGCCCGGCTCTCAGATTCATCTTAAGGTAGCTCGGTGGGACAAACCACATCATTCATCTTAAGGTAGCTGGTGGGACAAACAATCATTCATCTTAAGGTAGCTAGGTGAGACAACCACATCATTCATCTTAAGGTAGCTAGGTGGACAACCACATCATTCATCTTAAGGTAGCTAGGTGAGACAACCACATCATTCATCTTAAGGTAGCTAGGTGGGACAACCACATCATTCATCTTAAGGTTAGCTGGTGAGACAACCACATCATTCATCTTAAGGTAGCTAGGTGAGACAACCACATCAGTCATTATTAGTTGCTCAGGTGAGACAACCACATCATTCATCTTAAGTAGCTCGGGGAGACAACCACATCATTCATCTTAAGGTAGCTAGGTGAGACAACCACATATCACAGGCATAGAAAGTACATTTTCCTCAACCCGTAGGGGTGGGAGGGCCAAGAGACCTGAGTGGGCAGAACGGAGTGCTCGGGTTGGGTTATAGGGTTTGAGCATAGCCTGAAGGTAAGGGGGAACAGTTCCTCTTGCTGCTACGTAGGTAAGCACCATGTTCTKGTAGTGGATGCTTCAACTGGAAGCCAGTGGAGTGTGCGGAGAAGCGGGKTGACATGAGAGAACTTGGGAAGGTTGAAAACCAGGCGGGCTGCTGCATTCTGGATAAGTTGCAGGGGTTTGATGGCACAACAGGGAGCCCAGCCAACAGMGAGTTGCAGTAGTCCAGACGGGAGAGGACAAGCGCCTGGACTAGGACCTGCGCCGCTTCCTGTGTGAGGTAGGGTCGTACTCTACGGATGTTGTAGAGCATGAACCTGCAGGAGTGTGTCACTGCTTTGATGTTTGCAGTGAACGACAGGGTGTTGTCCAGGGTCACGCCAAGGTTCTTTGCACTCTGGGAGGGGGACACTGTGGAGTTGTCATCCATGATGGAAAGGCCAATGAGCGGGCAGGACTTCTTCCGTTGGGATATCTGCCAGACACTCAGAAATGCGTGTCGCCAACTGTGTGTCAGAAGGGGGGAAGGAGAAAAGTAGTTGAGTGCCATCCACATAGCAATGATAGGACAGACCATGTGAATGATAGGAGAGACCATGTAAATGATAGGAGAGACCATGTAAATGATATGATGGAGCCTAGTGTGTAGAGGTGTGTAGAGAGAAGATGGAAAGGGCCTAGAACCGAGCCCTGGGGGACACCAGTAGTGAGAGCAGGTGGTGCAGACACAGATCCTCTCCACGTCACCTGGTAGGAGAGGCCTGCCAGGTAGGATGCGATSCAAGAGTATGCATAGCCTGTGTCAAAGGTGTCAAAGGCAGCGGATAGATCTAGGAGGATGACCAGAGGAGAGAGAGTCAGCTTTGGCAGTGCGGAGARCCTCCATGACACAAAGAAGAGCAGTCTTGGTTGAGTGACCCGTCTTGAAGCCTGACCAGTTAGGGTCAAGAAGATTGTTTTTTCAGAGAGATAACGAGAAAGTTGATACGAGATAGCACTCTCAATTGTTTTGGAGGAGACAAAGAAGGGATACAGGTCTATAGTTTTTGACGTCAGATGAGTCAAGTTGGTTTCTTGAGGAGGGGAGCAACTCGGGCCATTTTGAAGTCAGAGTGGACGCAGCCAGTGGTCAAGGATGAGTTKATGAGGAAAGTGAGGAATGGGAGAAGGTCTCCAGTGAAGGTCTGGAGAAGGGATGGGGTCGAGCGGGCAGGTTGTCAGGCGGCCAGACCTCACTAGTCGCAGGATGTCATCTGGAGAGAGAGGGGAGAAAGAGGTCAAGGCGTAGGGTAGTTTTGTGTGAGTGAGACCAGTGAACTCAATAGGATGAATGAGTAGCAGATGTCGTCAACCTTTTTTTCAAAGTGGTTGACAAAGTCGTCCGCAGAGAGGGAGGCGGGAGCGGGAGGGGGTGGAGGATTAAGGAGGGAGGAGAAGGTGGAAAAGAGTTTCCTAGGGTTAGAGGCAGACGCTTGAAATTTAGAGTGGTAGAAAGTGGCTTTAGCAGCCGATACAGAGGAAGAGGAGGGAGTGAAAGGATGATAGGTCCTCCAGAACAGCCCTGTTCTGTAAGCTCGCAATGAGTCACTCAGCYACAGAGCAGGAGGGGAGGGCCGAGCCGGCCGGGAGGAAGGGGGCAGTAGGATGAGGAAAGGGAGGAGAGTAGGGTCGAAGAGGCAGAATCAGGAGACAAGAGGGGAAAGGATTTAGCAGAAGGGAGAGATGGTGAGAGAGAGAGAGAGAGAAAATATATTGCAATGGCACATGACCATCTGGGTAGGGGCTGAGGGGTTAGGGTTGGAAGAGAGGGAGACAGAAAAGGAAACAAAGTAGTGATCAGAGACCTGAAGGGGAGTTGCAGTGTAATTAGTAGGCAGGCAGCCTCTAGTAAAGATGAGGTCTAGTGTGAGTTGGAGGGGATTGGGAAAGGGTGAGTTCAAAAGAGGCCACATCAAGAGTAATAGTCCATCCACATCAACAGTAATAATCCATCCAAATCAACAGTAATAATCCATCCACACTCAACAGTAAATAATCCATCCAAATCACATAATAGTCACTCCAAATCAGCAGTATAATCCATCCAACATCAACAGTAAAATACAGTCCATCCACATCAACAGTAACATACATCCATCCAAATAACAGTTAATAGTCCATCCAAATCAACAGTAATAATCCATCCACAATCAACAGTAATAATCATCAAATCAACAGTAATATCCATCAAATCAACAGTAATAATCCATCCAAATCAACAGTAATAGTTGTTTACGTTCCCCAGTTTTCTGTGTTGTGGTATGTATTTGAGTGTGTGTTTCAGGAGCTAGCTTCCTGAGTTCTCCATGGCTATTGATAATTGGAGAGCTGACCACGCCCCCTCGGTCAAGAAGCAGCTGACACTAATTACTTTGCCACCTGAGGAATAATAAAAGCCAGTGTTCCTGTTCAGGAAAAGAGCTCTTTTTGTGGAGGGAGAGAAATATTAGAGAGAGAAGATTTTGGAAAGATTGGAGAGAGAGATCCTTGCTTGAGAATTTGATTGTGATAAAGTGTTGGTTGTTTCTCAGATTTGGTATGTACTATATAGTTGTTGCCTGGGGAGCTGATTGGTTATGTCTTATGTGTTATAGGACGCACTGTTTTGATTTTTGAAATTGTTTGTTAATAATTGTTCTGTTTCATTTGTTTCCCAGGGGGGAAGGAGAAGGCACTTTGGGAGTGGCTTAGGCAAGAGGCCCGCGGGATACATATACCCGTAGTAATATTCATTGTTCTAGGCACACTAGGTAAGACTGGGCGGACCACCCCCTGTATTTGGTTAGGGCACCAGGTGGTGCTAAGATAGGTAAGTAGTGGGTAGGCAGGTTAGATAGGAAAGGGGGAAGTTTTGATATTTCACTTTCTTTGCTTTGGTTCCGTCCAGCCCTTTTCCCATATTACGTAAGGAAATAAATCCTAGTAACGGTAAAATCTGCTTTGTCGTCCTTCACTCACGCTACAGTCCATACCTCTTACACTTCACAGGGAGTTGAGTTTGCAGCAGGGAGTTGCGTTCCTCTTCTCAGAGGCGTGCGTAACATAGTCCATCCAAATCAACAGTAATAGTCCATCCAAATCAGCACTATAATCCATCAAATCAACAGTAATAATCCATCCAAATCAATGAGTAATAACACCATCCAATCAACAGTAATGTCCATCCAAATCACAGTAACTATCCATCCAAATCAGCAGTAATAGTCCATCCAAATCAACAGTAATAGTCCATCCAAATACAGTAATAGTCATCCAAATCAACAGTAATAGTCCATCCAAATCAACAGTAATAATCCATCCAAATCAGCAAGTTAATCCATCCAAATCAACAGTAATAATCCATCCAATCAACAGTAATAATCCATCAAATCAACAGTAATAGTCCATCCAATCAAAGTATAGTCCATCAATCAACAGTAATAATTCATCCAAATCGCAGAATATCCATCCAAATCAAAGTAATAATCCATCCAAATCAACAGTAATAACATATCCAAATCAACAGTATAGTCCATCCAAATCAGCAGTAATATCCATCAAAATCAGAGTAATAATCCATCCAAATCAACAGTAATAGTCCATCCAAATCAGCAGAAAACAGGATCCCCATTATAGTAATTAGAAAAATGGCAATCTTCTTCTAAATAAAAAAAACAATTAGAAGGCAATCATGGTACCAATAATTTATTATATTAAACCAGATACAGTGCATTCAGAAAGTATTCACACCCCTTGACTTTTTCCACATTKTGTTGAGTTACAGCCTGAATTTAAAATGTATTAAATTGATATTTTTGGTCACTGGACTAAACACAGTACCGTACTCCATAATGTCAAAGTGGAAATATGTTTTTCTAAAGTTTTACAAATGTAATAAAAAATGGAAAGCTGAAATGTCTTGAGTCAATAAGTGTTCAACCCCTTTCTTATGCCAAGTCTAAATAAGTTCAGGAGTAAACTTTTGCTTAACAGGTCACATAATAAGTTGCACGGACTCACTCTGTRTGCAATAATAGTGTTTACATTTATTTTTTTATGACTACCTCATCTCTGTACCCCACACAATTAATTATCTGTAAGGTCCCTCAGTCGAGCAGTGAATTGAAAACACTGATTAAAACACAAAGACCAGGGAGGTTTTTCAATGCCTCGCAAAGAAAGATGGATAAAAATTTAAAAAGCAGACATTGAATATCCCTTTGAGCATGGTAAAGTTATTAATTACACTTTGGATGGTGTATCAATACTTTAAAACAGTTACAGAGTTTAATGGCTGTGATAGGAAAAAACTGAGGATGGATCAACAACATTGTAGTTACCCCACAATACTATTTTGAAAATAATAATTGGCAAACGTTGCACGAACCAACGTGTGGAAAGCTCTTACCCAGAAAGACTCACAGCTGTAATCGCTGCCAAAGGTGCTTCTACWAAGTTTAGACTTATTTATGTAGATTAAAAAAATATATATATATTTTTTTCACTTTGTCATTAGGGGTATTGTAGGGTATTGTGTGTAGATGGGTGAGGGAAAAAAATCTATTTAATAAATGTTGAATTCAGGCTGTAAAACAAGAAAATGTGAAATAAGTTGAGGGATGTGTATATTTTCTGAAGATACTGTTTGTCCTTGATCCAATTTTATTTTAAAATCGCACACAGAATAAGTTATAAGGATAATTGAGTTGCTAATGGCAGCCTGCAGTACCCCGGTCGGCCTTCAACTTGAGTCATTGCAACGTCACTTCCTGGAGTAGCTTAAACTGTGCATGTTAAAGGAAAACTCCAACCTAGAAACTATCTGAAATCATCCCTGTAGGATGCATTTTGTCGTGGAAAATGACCTAATTAGTCATGCTGTCCCGTGTTTTACTGCTTAAAGAAGCATCTCTTGTTATATGCTAGTGTTTTATCTAACCTGATATAAACTTGTCTTTGTGGGACTTAGTCATAAGACTGGGCGTATAGCTAAGATCCGTTTAGGTACGACCGCAGCATGTGAGACATCGCGTGGGTTTACTATCTACAGGAAGTCAGCTGTGTGGAACCTTACAGGAAGGAGGAGCACATTATAGTGTGAACTGTGACAAAAGAAGGATGTTTACTTGCTAACCAGTTCACCGAGGTAGAGAGGAGTGCCTTCTGTATTGCTCGTACCAGTTACATAGTAGGGGAGCTTGCTGTGTACTGCTACAGTTACACAGTAGAGGAAGGAGCCTTGCTGTATTTACTCTACCAGTTACATCAGTAGAGGAGAGGAGCTGCTGGTATTTACTCTACCAGTTCACAGTAGAGGAGAGGAGCCTTGCTGTATTTACTCTACCAGTTACAGTAGGGAGAGGAGCCTTGCTGTATTTACTCTACCAGTTACATAGTAGAGGAGAGAGCCTGGCTGTATTTACTCTACCAGTTACCAGTAGAGGAGAGGAGCCTTGCTGTATTTATCTACCAGTTACACAGTAGAGGAGAGGAGCCTTGCTGTATTTACTCTACCAGTTACACAGTAGAGGAGAGGAGCCTTGCTGTATTTACTCTACCAGTTACATAGTGGAAGAGGAGCCTTGCTGAATTTACTCTACCAGTTACAAAGTAGAGGAGAGAGAGCTTGCTGTATTTATCTCTCCAGTTACATAGTGGAGAGGAGCTTGCTGTATTTACTCTACAGTTACACAGTAGAGGAAGAGGAGCCTTGCTGTATTTACTCTACCAGTTACATTAGGGAGAGGAGCCTTGCTGTATTTACTCTACCAGTTACACAGTAGAGGAGAGGAGCCTTGCTGTATTTACTCTACCAGTTACATATGGGAGAGGAGCCTTGCTGTATTTACTCTACAGTTACACTAGGAGGAGAGGAGCCTTGCTGTATTCTACTCTACACAGTTACATAGGGGAAGAGGAGCCTTCGCACTCCGTAATTCATCTCTACCCAGTTCAACCTAGGGGAGAGGAGCCTTGACTCGTTATTTACTCTCACAAGTTACACTAGAGGAGAGGACCTTGCTGTAACTCTACCATACTCTACCGTATCATAGGAGAGAGGAGCCTTGCTGTATTTATCACAGTTACAGTACGGAGAGGAGCTTCGGACTTTCTCTAAGTTACACAGTAGAGGAGAGGAGGCCTTGCTGTATTTACTCTACCAGTTACATAGGGGACAGGGAGCCTTGCTGTATTTACTCTACCAGTTACATAGGGGAGAGGAGCCTTGCTGTATTTACTCTACCAGTTACATAGGGAGAGGAGCCTTGCTGTATTTACTCTACCAGTTACGTAGGGAGAGGAGCCTTGCTGTATTTACTCTACAGTTAACAGTAGAGGAGAGGAGCCTTGCTGTATTTACTTCTACCAGTTACATAGGGGAGAGGAGCCTTGCTGTATTTACTCTACAGTTACATAGTGGAGAAGGAGCCTTGCTGTATTTACTCTACCAGTTCACAGTAGAGGAGAGGAGCCTTGCTGTATTTACTCTACCAGTTACACAGTAGAGGAGAGGAGCCTTGCTGTATTTACTCTACCAGTTACACAGTAGGGGAAGGAGCTTGCTGTATTTACTCTACCAGTTACATAGAGGAGAGGAGCCTTGCTGTATTTACTCTACCAGTTACATGTAGGGGAGAGGAGCCTTGCTGTATTTACTCTACCAGTTACAATAGAGGAGAGGAGCCTTGCTGTATTTACTCTACCAGTTACATAAGGGAGAGGAGCCTTGCTGTATTTACTCTACCAGTTACACAGTAGAGAGAGAGCCTTGCTGTATTTACTCTACCAGTTACACAGTAGAGGAGAGGAGCCTTGCTGTATTTACTCTACCAGTTACATAGTGGAGAGGAGCCTTGCTGTATTTACTCTACCATTTACATAGGGGAGAGGAGCCTTGCTGTATTTTACTCTACCAGTTCACTAGGGGAGGGAGCCTTGCTGTATTTACTCTACCAGTTACATAGTGGAGAGGAGCCTTGCTGTATTTACTCTACCAGTTACAAGTAGAGGAGAGGCCTTGCTGTATTTATCTACTTAGTCACATAGGGAAGGAGCCTTGCTGTATTTACTCTACCAGTTACAAGTAGAGAGAGGAGCCTTGCTGTATTTACTTCTACCAGTTACACAGTAGAGGAAGGAGCCTTGCTGTTATTTTACTCTACCAGTTACACAGTAGAGAGGAGCCTTGCTGTATTTACTCTACACAGTTACACAGTAGAGGAGAGGAGCCTTGCTGTATTTACTCTACCAGTTTACACAGTAGAGGAGGAGCCTTGCTGTATTACTCTTACCAGTTACACAGTAGAGGAGAAGGAGCCTTGCTGTATTTACTCTACCAGTTACACAGGGAGAAGAGAGCTTGCTGTATTAACTCTACAAGTATACACTAGAGGAGAGGAGCTTGCTGTATTTACTCTACCAGTTACACAGTAGAGGAGAGGAGCCTTGCTGTATTTACTCTACCAGTTACATAGTGCGAAAGGAGCCCTTGCTTATTTACTCTACGCAGTTACATAGAGGAGAGGAGCCTTGCTGTATTTACTCTACCAGTTACACAGTGAGGAGAGGAGCCTTGCTTTATTACCTACAGTTACACAGATAGGGAGAGAGAGCCTTGCTGTTTTTCTACCAGTTCACAGTAGGGAGAGGAGCCTTGCTGTATTTACTCTACCAGTTACACAGTAGAGGAGAGGAGCCTTGCTGTATTTACTCTACAGTTACACAGTGGGAAGAGGAGCCTTGCTGTATTTACTCTACCATTACACATATAAAGTAGAGGGATAAGAGAGATATGACTAGTAATTTACTCTACAGTTACACATTAGAGGAGAGGAGCCTTGCTGTATTTACTTACCAGTTACACAGTAAGAGAGAGACGGACCTTGCTGTATTTACTCTACCAGTCTACAGTAGAGGAGAGGAGCTTGCTGTATTTACTCTACCAGTTACATAGGGGAGCAGGAGCCTTGCGTATTTACTTACCAGCTATAACATAGATGGGAAGGAGCCTTGCTGTATTTACTCTATTCACAGTAAGAGGAAGAGGAGCTCTGCTGTATTTCCTACCTACAGTTACACAGTAGAGGAGAGGAGCCTTGCTGTATTTTACGCTCATACAGTTCACACATAGGGGAGAGGAGCCTTGCTGTATTTACTTCTACCAGTTACACATCTCAGCACGGAGCAGCGACTCCTTGCTGTAATTTATCACATACACAGTTAACATAGGAGAGGAAGCCTTTGCTGTGTATTTACTCTACCAGTTACACAGTAGAGGAGGAGGAGCTTGCTGTATTTTACTTACCAGTATAAATAAGGGAGAGGAGCCTTGCTTGTATTTACTCTACCATTTACACAGTGAAAGAGGAGCACTTGCTGTAACTTCTACCATCTACCAAAACAGTCTACACAAAACAGATAGAGAGAGAAAGGAGCCTTCTGCATACATCTATCACATCAAGAAGTAGCAACACGTTACATACGTGCGAGAGAAGAGACCTTGCTGTATTTTACTCTACCAAGTTACTACATAGGAGAGAGGAGCCTTGCTGTATTTACTCTACCAGTTACATAGGGACAGGAGCCTTGCTGTATTTACTTAAAAGATATAAGTAGAGGAGAGGAGCCTTGCTGTATTTACTCTACCAGTTACACAGTAGAGAGGAGCCTTGCTGATATTATCTACACAGTCACATAGGGGAAGGAGCCTGCTGTATTTTCTACCAGTTACAAGTAGAGAGGGCCTTGTGTATTTACTCAACCAGTCACATAGGGGACAGGAGCCTTTGCTGTATTTACTCTACCAGTTACACAGTAGAGAGGAGCCTTGCTGTATTTACTCTACCAGTTACACAGTAGAGGAGAGGAGCCTTGCTGTATTTACTCTACACAGTTACACAGTAGAGAGGAGCCTTGCTGTATATTATACTCTACCAAAGTTACACAGTAGAGGAGAGGAGCCTTGCTGTATTTAATCTACCAGTTACATAGGGGAGAGGAGCCTTGCTGTATTTACTCTACCAGTTACACAGTAGAGAGGAGGAGCCTTGCTGTATTTACTCTACCAGTTACACAGTGAGGAGAGGAGCCTTGCTGTTTTACTCTACCAGTTACATAGGGAAGGAGCCTTGCTGTATTTACTCTCCCAGTTACATAGGGGAGAGGAGCCTTGCCTGTATTTACTCTACCAGTTACACAGTAGAGAGAGGACCTTGCTGTATTTTCTTACCAGTTACACAGTAAGGGAGAGGAGCCTTGCTGTATTTACTCTACCCAGTTACAAGTAGGGGAGAGGAGCCTTGCTGTATTTACTCTACCAGTTACACAGTGGGAGAGGAACCTTGCTGTATTTACTCTACCAGTTACACAGTAGGGAGAGGAGCCTTGCTGTATTTACTCTACCAGTTACATAGGGAGAGGAGCCTTGCTGTATTTACTCTACCAGTTACAATAGGGACAGAGGAGCCTTGCTGTATTTACTCTACCAGTTCATAGGGAGGAGCCTTGCTGTATTTACTCTACCAGTTACATAGTAGGAGGGAAGCCTTGCTGTATTTACTCTACAGTTACACAGTAGAGGAGAGGAGCCTTGCTGTATTTACTCTACCAGTTACATACAGAGGGAGAGGAGCCTTGCTGTATTTACTCTACCAGTTACATATGGGAAAGGAGCCTTGCTGTATTTACTCTACCAGTTACACAGTAAGGGAGAGGAGCCTTGCTGTATTTACTCTACCAGTTCATCGGGAGAGGAGCCTTGCTGTATTTACTCTACCAGTTACACAGTAGAGGAGAGGAGCCTTGCTGTATTTACTCTACCAGTTACATATGGGAGAGGAGCCTTGCTGTATTTCTGCTACTACGTTACATAGGGACGGCCTTGCGTATTATCTACCAGTTACATAGGGGAGAGAGCCTTGCTGTATTTACTCTATCTACCAGTTACACAGTAGAGGAGAGGAGCCTTGCTGTATTTACTCTACCAGTTACAAAGGGGAGAGGAGCCTTGGCTGTATTTACTCTACAGTTTACACAGTAGAGAGAGG
Organism: Salvelinus sp. IW2-2015; assembly: GCF_002910315.2. NCBI lineage: Eukaryota > Metazoa > Chordata > Actinopteri > Salmoniformes > Salmonidae > Salvelinus > Salvelinus sp. IW2-2015. Next base: position 2,341,430 of record NC_036863.1, read on the forward strand.
AGCCTTGCTGTATTTACTCTACACAGTTACACATAGGGAGAGGAGCCTTGCTGTATTTACTCTACCAGTTACACAGTAGGGGAGAGGGAGCCTTGCTGTATTTACTCTACCAGTTTACATATGGGACAGGAGCCTTCTGCTTATTTACTCTACCAGTTACATATGGGAGAGGAGCCTTGCTGTATTTACTCTACAAGTTACAATAGGGGAAGGAGCCTTGCTGTATTTACTCTACCAGTTACACAGTAGAGAGAGGAGCCTTGCTGTATTTACTCTACCAGTTACACAGTAGAGGAGAGGAGCCTTGCGTATTTACTTACCAGTTACATAGGGGAGAGGAGCCTTGCTGTATTTACTTCTACCAGTACACAGTAGAGGGAGAGGGCACTTGCTGTATTTACTCTACCGTTACATAAGGGAGAGGAGCCTTGCTGTATTACTCTACCAGTTACAATACAGTGGAGAGGAGCCTTGCTGTATTTAACTCTACCAGTTACACAGTAGAGAGGAGCCTTGCTGTATTTACTCTACCAGTTACAGTAGGGAGAGGAGCCTTGCTGTATTTACTCTACCAGTTCAAGTAGGGAGAGGGAGCCTTGCTTGTATTTACTCTACCATTACACAGTAGAGGAGAGGAGGCCTTGCTGTATTTACTCTACCAGTTACACAGTGGGAGAGGAGCCTTGCTGTATTTATCACCAGTTCAATACTGGGAGAAGGAGGCCTTGCTGTATTTACTTCTACCAGTTACACAGTAGAGGAGAGGAGCCTTGCTGTATTTACTCTAACCAGTTACACATAGAGGAGGGGAGCCTGCTGTATTTACTCTACCAGTTACAAGTAGGGAGAGGAGCCTTGCTGTATTTACTCTACAGTTACAGTAGAGGAGAGGAGCCTTCGCTGTATTATCCTGTACCAGTTACAAGTAGGGGAAGGAGCCTTGTGTATTTACTCTACTCAGGTTACATAGGGAGAGGAGCCTTGCTGTATTTACTCTACCAGTTACACAGTAGGGAGAGGAGCCTTGCTGTATTTACTCTACAGTTACATATGGGAGGAGCCTTGCTGTTTTACTCTACAAGTTACCAGTAGAGGAGAGGAGTTGCTGTATTTACTCTACCAGTTCACAGTAAGGGAGGAGCCTTGCTGTTATTTACTCTACAGTTACACGTAGGGGACAGGAGCTTGCTGTATTTACTCTACCAGTTACAAGTAGGAGGGAGCCTTGCTGTATTTACTCTACCAGTTACAAGTAGGGGAAGGGCCTTGCTGTATTTACTCTACCAGTTAACCAGTAGAGGAGAGGAGCCTTGCTGTATTTACTCTACCAGTTACACAGTAGGGAGAAGGGAGCCTTGCTGTATTTACTTACCCAGTTAACATAGGG
>NC_036863.1:2342841-2359512 GCF_002910315.2 Salvelinus sp. IW2-2015
GAACGCAGGTATACGGTTGAGTCCTCATGCTATCAACCTCGGGCTATCTTAATCTGCAAAGACAAACCAATCACCTTTTACACTATGTTCTGCCCAACAGTCAACTGAATTCATTCAACGGAAATGTGTCTTCCGCATTTAACCCAACCTCTGAATCCGAGGGGGAGGGGGGAGCAGTTGTTTTAGGGGTTAACTGCCAGATTTTACCAACTGTATTTACTCTACCAGTTACATATGGGAGAGGAGCCTTGCTGTATTTACTCTACCAGTTACATAGTAGAGGAGAGGAGCCTTGCTGTATTACTCTACCAGTTACATAGTAGAGGAGAGGAGCCTTGCTGTATTTACTCTACCAGTTACACAGTAGAGGAGAGGAGCCTTGCTGTATTTACTCTACCAGTTACATATGGGAGAGGAGCCTTGCTGTATTTACTCTACCAGTTACATAGTAGAGGAGAGGAGCCTTGCTGTATTTACTCTACCAGTTACATAGTAGAGGAGAGGAGCCTTGCTGTATTTAACTCTACCAGTTACATAGTAGAGGAGAGGAGCCTTGCTGTATTTACTCTCACAGTAGAGGAGAAGGAGCCTTGCTGTATTTACTCTACCAGTTACATAGTAGAGGAGAGGAGCCTTGCTGTATTTACTCTACCAGTTACAGTAGGGGACAGGAGCTTGCTGTATTTACTCTACCAGTTACACAGTAGAGGAGAGGAGCCTTGCTGTATTTACTCTACCAGTTACATAGTAGAGGAGAGGAGCCTTGCTGTATTTACTCTACAGTTACATAGTAGAGGAGAGGAGCCTTGCTGTATTTACTCTACCAGTTACACAGTAGAGGAGAGGAGCCTTGCTGTATTTACTCTACCAGTTACACAGTAGAGGAGAGGAGCCTTGCTGTATTTACTCTACCAGTTACATATGGGAGAGGAGCCTTGCTGTATTTACTCTACCAGTTACACAGTAGAGGAGAGGAGCCTTGCTGTATTTACTCTACCAGTTACATAGGGGAGAGGAGCCTTGCTGTATTTACTCTACCAGTTACACAGTAGAGGAGAGGAGCCTTGCTGTATTTACTCTACCAGTTACATATGGGAGAGGAGCCTTGCTGTATTTACTCTACCAGTTACATAGGGAGAGAGGAGCCTTGCTGTATTTACTCTACCAGTTACACATTAGAGGAGAGGAGCCTTGCTGTATTTACTCTACCAGTTACACATTAGAGGAGAGGAGCCTTGCTGTATTTACTCTACCAGTTACACAGTAGAGGAGAGGAGCCTTGCTGTATTTACTCTACAGTTACATAGGGAGAGGAGCCTTGCTGTATTACTCTACCAGTTACATAGGGAGAGGAGCCTTGCTGTATTTACTCTACCAGTTAATAGGGGAGAGGAGCCTTGCTGTATTTACTCTACCAGTTACATAGGGGAGAGGAGCCTTGCTGTATTTACTCTACAGTTACATATGGGACAGGAGCCTTGCTGTATTTACTCTACCAGTTACATAGGGGAGAGGAGCCTTGCTGTATTTACTCTACCAGTTACATATGGGAGAGGAGCCTTGCTGTATTTACTCTACCAGTTACACAGTAGAGGAGAGGAGCCTTGCTGTATTTACTCTACAGTTACACAAGTAGAGGAGAGGAGCCTTGCTGTATTTACTCTACCAGTTACTATGGGACAGGAGCCTTGCTGTATTTACTCTACCAGTTACATAGGGAAGAGGAGCCTTGCTGTATTTACTCTACCAGTTACATAGGGGAGAGGAGCCTTGCTGTATTTACTCTACCAGTTACACAGTAGAGGAGAGGAGCCTTGCTGTATTTACTCTACCAGTTACACAGTAGAGGAGAGGAGCCTTGCTGTATTTACTCTACCAGTTACATATGGGAGAGGAGCCTTGCTGTATTTACTCTACCAGTTACACAGTAGAGGAGAGGAGCCTTGCTGTATTTACTCTACCAGTTACACAGTAGAGAGAGGAGCCTTGCTGTATTTACTCTACCAGTTACACAGTAGAGGAGGAGCCTTGCTCTATTTACTCTACCAGTTACATAGGGAGAGGAGCCTTGCTGTATTTACTCTACCAGTTACACAGTAGAGAGGAGCCTTGCTGTATTTACTCTACCAGTTACATATGGGACAGGAGCCTTGCTGTATTTACTCTACCAGTACATAGGGGAGGAGCCTTGCTGTATTTACTCTACCAGTTACATAGGGAGAGGAGCCTTGCTGTATTTACTCTACCAGTTACACAGTAGAGGAGGGAGCCTTGCTGTATTTACTCTACCAGTTACACATTAGAGGAGAGGAGCCTTGCTGTTTTTACTCTACCAGTTACATAGGGGAGAGGAGCCTTGCTGTATTTACTCTACCAGTTACACAGTAGAGAGGAGCCTTGCTGTATTTACTCTACCAGTTACACAGTAGAGGAGAGGAGCCTTGCTCTATTTACTCTACCAGTTTACATAGTGGAAGGAGCCTTGCTGTATTTACTCAACCAGTTACACAGTAGAGGAGAGGAGCCTTGCTGTTATTTACTCTACAGTTACACAGTAGAGGAGAGGAGCCTTGCTGTATTTACTCTACCAGTTACACAGTAGAGGAGAGGAGCCTTGCTGTATTTACTCTACCAGTTACATAGTGGAGAGGAGCCTTGCTGTATTTACTCTACCAGTTACACAGTAGAGGAGAGGAGCCTTGCTGTATTTACTCTTACCAGTTACACATTAGAGGAGAGGGGCCTTGCTGTATTTACTCTACCAGTTACACAGTAGAGGAGAGGAGCCTTGCTGTATTTACTCTACCAGTTACACAGTAGAGGAGAGGAGCCTTGCTGTATTTACTCTACCAGTTACATAGTGGAGAGGAGCCTTGCTGTATTTACTCTACCAGTTACACAGTAGAGGAGAGGAGCCTTGCTGTATTTACTCTACCAGTTACACAGTAGAGGAGGAAGCCTTGCTGTATTTACTCTACCAGTTACACAGTAGAGGAGAGGAGCCTTGCTGTATTTACTCTACCAGTTACATAGTGGAGAGGAGCCTTGCTGTATTTACTCTACCAGTTACACAGTAGAGGAGAAGGAGCCTTGCTGTATTTACTCTACCAGTTACATAGTGGAGAGGAGCCTTGCTGTATTTACTCTACCAGTTACACAGTAGAGGAGAGGAGCCTTGCTGTATTTACTCTACCAGTTACATATGGAGGAGAGGAGCCTTGCTGTATTTTACTCTACCAGTTACATAGTAGAGGAGAGGAGCCTTGCTGTAATTTACTCTACCCAGTTACATATGGAGAGAGCCTTGCTGTATTTACTCTACCAGTTACATAGGGGAGGAGGCCTTGCTGTATTTACTCTACCAGTTACATAGGGAGAGGAGCCTTGCGTATTTACTCTACAGTTACATAGGGAGAGGAGCCTTGCTGTATTTACTCACCAGTTACACAGTAGAGGAGAAGGAGCCTTGCTGTATTACTTTACCAGTTCTATAGGGAGAGAGGAGCCTTGCTGTATTTAGTCTACCAGTTCACAGTAGAGGAGAGGAGCCTTGCTGTATTTACTCTACCAGTTACACAGTAAGGAGAGGAGCCTTGCTGTATTTACTCTACCAGTTACACAGTAGGGGACAGGAGCCTTGCTTGTATTTACTCTACCAGTTACATAGTAGGGACAGGAGCCTTGCTGTATTTACTCTACCAGTTACACATTAGAGGAGAGGAGCCTTGCTGTATTTACTCTACCAGTTACACAGTAGAGGAGAGGAGCCTTGCTGTATTTACTCTACCAGTACACAGTAGAGGAGAGGAGCCTTGCTGTATTTACTTTCCAGTTCTATAGAGAGGACCTTGCTGTATTTACTTTACCAGTTACATAGTGGAAAGGAGCCTTGCTGTATTTAGTCTACCAGTTCCACAGTAGAGGAGAGGAGCCTTGCTGAATTTACTCTACCAGTTACACAGTAGAGGAGAGGAGCCTTTGCTGATTTACTCTACCAGTTACACAGTAGGGACAGGAGCCTTGCTGTATTTACTCTACCAGTTACACATTAGAGGAGAGGAGCCTTGCTGTATTTACTCTACCAGTTACATAGGGGAGAGGAGCCTTGCTGTATTTACTCTACCAGTTACACAGTAGAGGAGAGGAGCCTTGCTGTATTTACTCTACCAGTTACATAAGGGAGAGGAGCCTTGCTGTATTTACTCTACCAGTTACACAGTAGAGAGGAGCCTTGCTGTATTTACTCTACCAGTTACACAGTAGAGGAGAGGAGCCTTGCTGTATTTACTCTACCAGTTACATAGTGGAGAGGAGCCTTGCTGTATTTACTCTACCAGTTACATAGGGGAGAGGAGCCTTGCTGTATTTACTCTACCAGTCACATAGGGGACAGGAGCCTTGCTGTATTTACTCTACCAGTTACATAGTAGGAGAGGAGCCTTGCTGTATTTACTCTACCAGTTACACAGTAGAGAGGAGCCTTGCTGTATTTACTCTACCAGTCACATAGGGGACAGGAGCCTTGCTGTATTTACTCTACCAGTTACACAGTAGAGAGGAGCCTTGCTGTATTTACTCTACCAGTCACATAGGGGAAGGAGCCTTGCTGTATTTACTCTACCAGTTACACAGTAGGAGAGGAGCCTTGCTGTATTTACTCTACCAGTTACACAGTAGAGGAGAGGAGCCTTGCTGTATTTACTCTACCAGTTACACAGTAGAGAGAGGAGCCTTGCTGTTATTTACTCTACCAGTTACACAGTAGGGAGAGGAGCCTTGCTGTATTTACTCTACCAGTTACATAGGGGAGAGGAGCCTTGCTGTATTTACTCTACCAGTTACACAGTAGAGGAGAGGAGCCTTGCTGTATTTTACTCTACCAGTTACACAGTAGAGGAGAGGAGCCTTGCTGTATTTACTCTACCAGTTACATATGAAGGAGCCTTGCTGTATTTACTCTACCAGTTACATAGGGAGAGGAGCCTTGCTGTATTTACTCTACCAGTTACACAGTAGAGGAGAGGAGCCTTGCTGTATTTACTCTACCAGTTACACAGTAGGGGAGAGGAGCCTCTGCTGTATTAGTCTACCAGTTCACAGTAGAGGAGAGAGCCTTGCTGTATTTACTCTACCAGTTACACAGTAGAGGAGAGGAGCCTTGCTGTATTTACTCTACCAGTTACACAGTAGGGACAGGAGCCTTGCTGTATTTACTCTACCAGTTACATAGTAGGGGAAGGAGCCTTGCTGTATTTACTCTACCAGTTACACATTAGAGGAGAGGAGCCTTGCTGTATTTACTCTAACCAGTTACACAGTAGAGGAGAGGAAGCCTTGCTGTATTTACTTCTACCAGTTACACAGTAGAGGAGGGAGCCTTGCTGTATTTACTCTACCAGTTACTATAGGGAGAGGAGCCTTGCTGTATTTACTTTACCAGTTACATAGTGGAAAGGAGCCTTGCTTGTATTTAGTCTACAGTTCCACCGTACAGGAGAGGAGCCTTGCTGAATTTACTCTTACCAGTTAACACAGTAGAGGAGAGGAGCCTTGCTGTATTTACTCTACCAGTTACACAGTAGGGGACAGGAGCCTTGCTGTATTTACTCTACCAGTTACACATTAGAGGAGAGGAGCCTTGCTGTATTTACTCTACCAGTTACATAGGGAGAGGAGCCTTGCTGTATTTACCTTACCAGTTACACAGTAAGGAGAGGAGCCTTGCTGTATTTACTCTACCAGTTACATAAGGGAGAGAGCCTTGCTGTATTTACTCTACCAGTTACACAGTAGAGAGAGCCTTGCTGTATTTACTCTACCAGTTACACAGTAGAGGAGAGGAGCCTTGCTGTATTTACTCTACCAGTTACATAGTGGAGAGGAGGCCTTGCTGTATTTACTCTACCAGTTCACATAGGGGAGAGGAGCCTTGCTGTATTTACTCTACCAGTCACATAGGGGACAGGAGCCTGCTGTATTTACTCTACCATTACATAGTGGAGAGAGGCCTTGCTGTATTTATCTACCAGTTACACAGTAGGAGAGGAGCCTTGCTGTATTTTACTCTACCAGTTACACATAGGGACAGGAGCCTTGCTGATTTACTCTACCAGTTACACAGTAGAGAGGAGCCTTGCTGTATTTACTCTACCAGTCACATAGAGGGACAGGAGCCTTGCTGTTATTTACTCTACCCAGTTACACAGTAGAGAGGAGCCTTGCTGTATTTACTCTACCAGTTACACAGTAGGAGAGAAGGAGCCTTGCTGTATTTACTCTACCAGTACACAGGTAGAGAGGAAGCCTTGCTGTATTTACTCTCCAGTTACACAGTAGAGGAGAGGAGCCTTGCTGTATTTACTCTACCAGTTACATAGGGGAGAGGAGCCTTGCTGTAATTTACTCACCAGTTACACAGTAGGGAGAGGAGCCTGGCTGTATTTACTCTACCAGTTACACAGTAGAGAGAGGAGCCTTGCTGTATTTACTCTACCAGTTACAGTATGGGACAGGAGCCTTGCTGTATTTACCTCTACCAGTTACATAGGGGAGAGGAGCCTTGCTGTATTACTCTACCAGTTACACAGTAGAGGAGAGGAGCCTTGCTGTATTTACTCTACCAGTTACACAGTAGGGAAGGGAGCCTTGCTGTATTTTATCTACCAGTTACACAGTAGAGGAGAGAGCCTTCCTGTATTTACTCTACAGTTACACAGGGAGGAGGAGCCTTGCTGTATTACTCTACCAGGTACACAGTAGAGAGAGGAGCTTGCTGTATTTACTCTACCAGTTCACATAGGGAGAGGAGCCTTGCTGTATTTACTCTTACCAGTTACACAGTAGGGAGAGGAGCCTTGCTGTATTTACTCTACCAGTTACATATTGGACAGGAGCCTTGCTGTATTTACTCTACCAGTACACAGTAAAGGAGAGGAGCCTTGCTGTATTTACTCTACCAGTTACACAGGAGGGAACAGAGCTTGCTGTATTTACCTACAGTTACACAGTAGAGAAGGAGCCTTGTGTATTTACTCTACCAGTTACAGTATGAAGGCCCAGCCTGCTGTATTTACCTACCAGTTACACAGTAGAGGAGAGGAGCCTTGCTGTATTTACTCTACCAGTTACATATGGGAGGAGCCTTGCTGTATTTTTACTCTACCAGTTACACAGTAGAGGAGAGGAGCCTTGCTGTATTTACTCTACCAGTTACATATGGGAGAGGAGCCTTTGCTGTATTTACTCTACCAGCTTACATATGGGACAGGGAAGCCTTGCTGTATTTACTCTACCAGTTACATAGGAGAGGACCCTTGCTGTATTTACTCACTACAGATTACACAGTAGAGAGAGGGCCTTGCGTATTTACTCTACCAGTACCAAGGGCGTGAGAGGAGCCTTGCTGTATTTACTCTACCAGTGTACACAAGTAGAGGAGAGGAGCCTTGCTGTATTTACTCTACCAGTTAACATATGAGAGGAGCCTTCCTGTATTTACTCATACATCTCTCTCCTTTTTTTGAGAGGAGCCTTGCTGTATTTACTCTACCAGTCAGATTTGCTCCTCCGCCTTGGCTATTTTTTCCCGGTTTGAGACCTGTCAGGTCTTTTATCCTCCTCGTTCTCTGCCTGTCTATTTTCCTTTTAGTTTCCTGTAAAGGTTAACCAATCTTTGCTTAAGCGCTGGCAGGAAGACGAATGGCCATGCTCAATCAAAGCTCAAATCGCCTTTCCCTCCATTACTGTTTAACGGGCCCACCGTTTCAACACACACACACAGGCCTAATTTGTTGAGGGCTCTTACTACAACATACTGTGTGTCCAAACATTTTGAATTAAGCTAAATTGCAATTTACATCAAAATATTGACGTTGATATTTCAGGCGTTGTCTTGTTGGTGGTCTTTTTAGTCTGTTGAGTGATTCCATATTCTATCGCTTCTCTCTTCTTTAAATCTCTTTCTTCTGTCCTTCCCCGCTGTTTGTCGTTCTCTTTCTACTTAATTTAATTGTTAAAGAACACAGTCCCAGCTAAGTCTGGCTGATCAAAGATCTGCTGGTATTGGAGACGGAGCGCATTGATCGTGTTGGAATAACGCAGTATGAGATATGAATATTTACAGGAGGGGAGAATTAAATTGCCGAGCCTGTGAAGATCAAATTAACACTTGTAACAATATATTTGGATATTAATGACATGATTCTCCTCCTACGATAGTGTACAGTGCCTMCGGAAAGTATTCACACACCCATTTTGTTAGGTTACAGCCTTATTCTAAAATTGATTAAATAGTTGTTTTTCCTCATCAATCTACACACAGTACCCCATAATGACAAAACAAAAACAGTTTTTTAGCAAATGTTTAAAAAAATAAACAAACAAAAATATCACATTTACGTAAGTATTCAGACCCTTTACTCAGTACTTTGTTGAAGTACCTTTGGCAGCGATTACAGCCTAGAGTCTTCTTGGGTATGACGCTACAAGCTTGGCACACCTGTATTTAGGGAGATTCTCCCATTCTTCACTGCAGATCCTCTCAAGCTCTGTCAGGTTGGATGGAGAGCGTTGCTGCACAGCTATTTTCAGGTCTCTCCAGAGAAAAGAAGGATGTTTACTTGCTAACCAGTTCACCGAGGTAGAGAGGAGTTTCTGTAGTCTGCTAGCGTACCAGTTACATAGTAGGGGATCTTGCTGTGTACTGCTACAGTACACAGTAGAGGAAGGGTTGCTGGTATTAGTCTACGCAGGTTACATCTTAGAGAAGGGCTGCTGGTATTGTACTCTACCGAGTATCACATAGGGAAGGAGGGAGCCTTGCATGTATTTACTCTACCAGTTAACAGTGGGAAGAGGAGCCTTGCTGTATTAACTCTTAACAGTTACATAGTGAGAGGAGCCTGGCTGTATTTCTCTACCAGTTACCAGTAGAGGAGAGGAAGCTTGCTGGTATTTACTCTAACCGTTACATAGGGAGAGAGACCTTGCTGTATTTACTTCTACCAATTACACAGTGAGAGAGGAGCCTTGCTGTATTTACTCTAACCAGTTCACATAGGGACGAGAGGAGCCTTGCTGAATTTACTCTACCGTTACAAAGTAGAGGAGAGAGCAGCTTGCCTGTATTTATACTACTCCCCAGTTACTAGGGAGAGGAGCTTGCTGTATTTACTCTACCAGTTACACAGTAGAGGAAGAGGAGCTTGCTGGTATTTACTCTACCAGTTACATATGGGAGAGGAGCCTTTGCTGAATAGTTTTACTCTACCAGTTCATAGTGAGAGGAGAGGAGCCTTGCTGTATCTTTACTCTACCAGTTACATAATGGGAGAGGAGCCTTGCTGTATTTACTCTACAGTTTACCACTAGGGGAGAGGGCCTTGCTGTATTTACTTCTACCAGTTACATAGGGGAAGAGGCAGCCTCTCGCCACTCCGTAATCTATACTCTCACCCAGTTCACACTGGGGAGAGGAGCCTCATTTGACTCCGTTATTTACTCTCCACGAGTTACAACGTAGAGGAGAGGAGCCTTGCTGTAACCTCTACCACTCTTACCGTATCATAAAGGGAGAGGAGCCTTTGCTGTATTTATTCTACCAGTTTCAACAGTAGACGGAGAGCCGCAGCCTACATCGCTCGTATACTTCTTCACCAGTGACACAGTAGAGGAGAGGGGCCTTGCTGTATTTACTCTACCAGTTACAAGTAGGGGACAGGGAGCCTTGCTGTATTTACTCTACCAGTTACATAGTGGGAGACGGAGTTTGCTGCTGTATTTACTCTACCAGTTACACATTAGAGAGAGGAGCCTTGCTGTATTTACTCTGACCAGTTAACAGTAGACGGAGAGGAGCCTTGCTGTATTTACTCTACTCAGTTACACAGTAGAGGAGAGGAGCCTTGCTGTATTTACTTTACCAGTTACATAGGGGAGAGGAGCCTTGCTGTATTTACTTTACCAGTTACATAGTGGAAGAGGAGCCTTGCTGTATTTATCTACCAGTTTCCATCAGTAGGGAGAGGAGCCTTGCTGATATTTACTCTACCAGTTACACAGTAGAGGAGAGGCAGCCTTGCTGTATGTTACTCTAGGCCAGTTACTACAGTACGGGGACAGGAGCCTTGGCCTGTATTTACTCTACCAGTTACATGAGAGGCATTAATCAACAGTACAAGGGGAGAGGAGCTTGCTGTATTTACTCTACCAGTTACATAGGGGAGAGGAGCCTTGCTGTATTTACTCTACCAGTTACACAGTGAGAGGAGAGGAGCCTTGCTGTAGTTTACTCTACCCAGTTACATAGAGGGAGAGGAGCCGTTGCTGTATTGTACTTACCAGTTACACAGGTAGAGGAGGAGCCTTGCTGTATTTACTCTACCAGTTACACAGTAGAGGAGAGGAGCCTTGCGTGTATTATACTCTACCAGTTACATAGTGGAGAGGAGCTTGCTGTATTTCTACCAGTTTTACATAGGGGAAGAGGAGCCTTGCTGTATTTACTCTACCAGTTACACTTAGGGGACTGCAGGAGACCTTGCTGTATTTACTCTATCCAGTTACATAGGGAGAGGAGCCTTGCTGTTATTTATTCTACCAGTTACAAGTAGAGAGAGCCTTGCTGTATTTATCTACTTAGTCCATAAGGGAAGGGAGCCTGCTGTATTTACTTCTACCAGTTACAAGTAGAGAGAGCCTTGCTGTATTACTTCTAGTAACCAGTTCAACATAGGGAAGGAGCCTTGCTGTTATTTTACTCTATCCAGTTTCACACAGTAGGGACGAGGAGCCTTGCTTGTATTTATCTCTACAGTTACACAGTAGAGGGAGAGCGGCTTGCTTGTTTATTTTACTCTACCAGTTACAAGAGGGCTTTCTTATACACACACTTAAGTTTAGAGGAGGGAGCCTTGCTGTAATTACTCTTACCAGTTACACAGAGAGGAGAGAGGAGCCTTGCTGTAATTTTACTCTCTACCAAGTTACAACCGGTAGTAGATCAGAGAGCTTGCTGTTATTTAACTCTACCAAGTATACAAGAAGAGGACAGGGAGCTTGACATAGTCATTATATTCATACACAGTTACATAGAGTGAGGAGAGCAGGAGCCTCTTTGCTGATTACTCTACCGTTACAAGGCGGGCAGCTTGCTTATTTATTTACCAGTCACATAGGCAGGAGCCCTTGCTTATTTACTCTACCACACCTCGCAGTTACATAGGGAGAGGAGCCTTGGCTGTATTTACCTCTACCCTAGTTACATCAGTCAGGAGAGGAGCCTTCGTGATTCTCTTCACCCCCTCCTACCCTAAAGTTACAAGTGGGGGAGAGAGCCTTGCTGTATTTTCATCTACCAATCGTTCACAGTAGAGTAGGGAGCCCTTGCTGTTTACCTTTACACTCTACACCAGTACACATAGGGAAGGAGCCTGCTGGTATTTACTCTTACAAGTTACACAGTGGAGAGGGAGCTTGCTGTATTTACTCTACCACAACTTACACAATATGCTAGAGGGAGAGAAGCCATCTGATATTTTATCTACAGTTACACATTAGAGGAGAGGAGCCTTAGATAGTATAATTACTATACCAGTTACACAGTAGAGGAGAGGAGGCTGTATTACCTCGTACATCAGGGAAGACCTTGCTGTAATTTACTTACATCACGATCTACAGTAGACGGAGAGGAGAATATGCTCGTATTTACTCTACCATTACACATAGAGGGAGCAAGGAGCCTTGTGTATTTACTCTTACAGCTTACAATAATGGGAAAAGCGAGGCCTTGCTGTATAATTAGATATACAGACAAGAGTAGAGGAAAGGAGCTTGCTGATTTACTACATACCAGTTACACAGTAGAGGAGAGGTAGCCTTGCTCCGTATTTTACCGCTCTACACAGTTACACAGTAGGGAGAAGGAGCCTTGCTGTATAGTTACCTAGTTACCAGTCTAACGACGGAGAGGAGCCCTCTGCCTCCGTTATACTCTACCAGCTATACACAGTATAAATGAGGATGAGGAGCTTGCTTGTATTACTCTACCAGTTACACAGTAGAGGAGAGGAGTTGCTTAGTGTATCTACTTACATAGTAAGGACAGGCTGCATTACACAGATTAGGAGAGAGGCCTTTGCTGTATTTACTCTACAGCATTACACAGTTGAGGACACGAGGAGCCCTTGCTCGCTATACTTCTACCAGCTCTACCAGTGAGGAGCACTTCCTGATCTTTACCGTTCTACAAGAGGACTTGCTTAATTATACAGAGCACAGAAGGAGACCTCCTGCTGATCATACGATCTATCCAGTAAATACAACACAGTTAGACGCTGCAGAGAAGAGCAACTTTGCTGATTTACTCTTAGCCAAAAACACAGTCTACTACAGTAGCGAGGAGGGCACGCCTTCTGATTACTATACAGTACATTAGAACCTGCGTATACTACCAGTACATAGGGGACAGGAGCCTTGCTAGTATATCTTAACAAGATTAAAATAGGTGGAGAGGAGCCTTGCTGTATTTACTCTACCAGTTACACAGTAGAGGAGGAGCCTTTGCTACTCAGACATAAGGGGCCTGCTTATACTCATTACACAGTAGGGAGCCGCTATCCTACCTACAAGGGGAGAGGAGCCTTCTGTAATATATATCTACCAGTTACACAGTGAGAGGGCCATTAGAATGTATATTACTCCCCACCTAAAACAAAGTCACATAGGGGAGGAGCCTTTGCTGTATTTATCTTACCAGTCTACAAGTAGACAGGAGGCCTTGCTGTATTTACTCTACCAGTTTACCACAGTAGATGGAGAGGAGCCTGCTGTATTTACTCTACACAGTTACACAGTTAGAGAGGAGCTTGCTGATTACAATTACCTCACATAGGACAGAACCTCGTAATTACCACAAGTTACACAGTAGAGGAGGACTTGCTGTATTTATCTACCAGTACATAGGGAGAGAGCCTTGCTGTATTTACCTACCAGTTACACACAGTAGAGAGGAGAGCCTTGCTGTATTTACTCTACCAGTTAACATGAAAGGGCTTGTTCTTATCTACCATTACATATGAGGAGCAGGAGCCTTGCTGTAATATTACTCTACCCAGTTACATAGGGAGAGGAGCCTTGCTGTACTTCTCTACCAGTTACACAGAGAGATAGGCCTTGCTGTATTTTCTTACCAGTTACACAGTAAGAGAGGAGCCTTGCTGTATTACGTTACCGAGTTACACAGTAGGGAGAGGAGCATTGCGTTTACTCTCAGTTACACATGGAGAGCCGTGTATTTACTCTACAGTACAAGTTAGAGGAGAGGAGCCTTGTGTATTTACTCTACCAGTTACATAGGGAGAGGAGCCTGCTGTATTTCTCTACCAGTTACACAGTAGCGGAAGACGGAGCTTGCTGTATTTACTCTACCAGATTCAACGGAGAGGACCTTGCTGTATTTACTCACAGTTACACAGATAAGGAGGAGCCTTGCTGTATTACTCTAACAGTTACACAGTAAGGGAGGAGCCTTGCTGTATTTACTTCTAACCAGTTACGAATACAGTAGGGAGAGAGGATCCTTGCTGTATTTTACTCTACCAGTTACACAGTAGGAGATAGGAGCTTGCGTATTTACTCTAACCAGTGTACACAGTAGAGCGGGAGAGGAGCCTTGCTGTATTTACTCTACAGTTACATCGTGGGAGCTACGGAGCCTTGCTGTATTACTCTACAGAGTTACACAGTAGAAGGAGGAGGAGCCTTGCCTGTATTACTCTACAGTTACACAGTAGGGAGAGGAGCCTTGCTGTATTTCTCTACTACCAGTTACAGTATGGGAAGAGCCGCTTGCGTATTTATCTACCAGTTAACACTAGGGGAGAGAGCTTGCTGTAATTAACTCTACTACCAGTTACACAGTAAGGAGAGGAGCCTTGCTGTATTTACATCATAGCGTTACCAGACAGGTGGACGAGGCATGCCTTGCTGTATTTACTCTACCGAGTTACACAGTAAGAGAGGAGCTTGCTGTATTTATCTAAGCAGTTACCATAGGAGTAGGGGCTGCTGTATTTACTTACCAGTTACACAGTAGGGAGAGGAGCCTTGCTGATTATTACCTCTACCAGTTTTACATGATGAGGAAGAGCCTTTGGCTTAATCTTACTACTGAACGATTAATATGGGAGAGGAGCCTTGCTTGTACTTTACTCTAACGAAAGATTACCATACTAGGGGAGAGGAGCCTGCTGTATTTACTCTACCAGTTTACATCGTAGAAGAGGAGCTTGCTGTATTTACTCTACCATTACACAGTAGAGGAGAGGAGCCCTCTACAGTATGTTACTACTACCAGTTACATAGGGGAGAGGAGCCTTGCTGTATTTACTCTACCAGTTACACAGTAGAGGGGAGAGGGCACTTGCTGTATTTACTCTACGTTACATTAATCCGGGAGAGGAGCCTTGCTGTATTTACTCTACATGATTACATAGTACAGTCGGAGAGGAGCCTTGAACTAGTATTTAACTCTACAGTAACAGTAAGAGGAGCCTTGCTGTATTACTCTACCAGTACTCACAGTAGGGAGAGGAGCCTTGCTGTATTTACTCTACCAGTTCATAGGGGAGAGGAGCCTTGCTGTATTTACTCTCACCATTACACAGTAGAGGAGAGGAGCCTTGCTGTACTTTACTCCTACAGTTACATAGTGGAGAGGAGCCTTGCTGTATTTTAATCTACCAAGTTAAACAACAGATAGAGGAGAGGAGCCTTGCTGTATTTACTTTACCAGTTACACAGTAGAGGAGAGAGCCTTGCTGTAATTTACTCTAACCAGTACACATAGAGGAGGACTGCTGTATTACTCTACCAGTTACATAGGAGAGGAGCCTTGCTGTATTTACTCTACACAGTTACCATACGAGGAGAGGAGCCTTCGTGTATTACTCACTGAGGCCAGTTACACAGTAGAGGTGAGGAGCTTGCTGTATTTACTTCTATTCAGGAGATTGCCTGATTCCTACAGTACAGAGGAGAGGAGCCTTGCTTGTATTTACTGTAACTACCAGTTACACAGTAGAGAGGAGCCTTGCTATATTACTCTACCAGTTACATATGGGGAGGAGCTTGCTGTATTTACTCTACCAATTACACAGTAGAGGAGAGGAGCCTTGCTGTATTTACTCTACAGTTCTACAGTAAGGGGACGGAGCCTTGCTGTTTATTTACTCTACAAGTTAACTGTTAGGGGACAGGAGCTTTGCTGTATTTACTTCTCCAGTTACACAGTATAAGAGGAGGGAGCCTTGCTGTTTTACTCTCAGTTAACAAGTAGGGACAGGGCCTTGCTGTATTTACTCTACCTGTTAACCAGTAGAGGAGAGAGCTTGCTGTATTTACTCTACCAGTTACACAGTAGGGGACAGGAGCCTTGCTGTATTTACTTACCAGTTACATAGGGAGAGGAGCCTGCTGTATTTACTCTACCAGTTAACAGTAAGAGGAGAGGGGCCTTGCTGTATTTACTCTACCAGTTACATAGGGGAGAGGCTTGCTGTATTTATCTCCGAGTATAACGTAGAGAGGAGCCTGCTGTACTTTACTACAGTTACGAAGTAGAAGAGAGCTTGCTGTATTACTCTACGCAGTCACGATTTCTCTCCGCTTGGCTATTTTTCCGGTTTGGACCTGTCAGGTGTTTTATCCTCCTCTCTTCTTCTGTTATTTTCTTTTATAGTTTTCTGTAAGCGTTAACCAATCTTTGCTTAAGTGCTGGCGGAAGACGAATCCATGCTCAATCAAAGCTCAATCGCTTCCTCCTCATTACTGTTTAAGCGGGCCCACCGTTTCAGACCACCACACAGCGCTAATTTGTTGAGGGCTTTATACAAATACTGTGTGTCCAAACATTTTGAATTACGCTAAATTGCAATTTACATCAAATATGACGTGATATTTCAGCGTTGTCTGTTGGTGTCTTTTAGTCTGTTGAGTGATTCCATATTCTATGCTTCTCTGCTTCTTTAAATCTCTTTCTTTGTCCTTCCGTGTTTGGTCGTTCTTTTTCTACTTAATTTAATTGTTAAGAACAGTCCCAACTAAGTCTGGCTGAATCAAAGCGATCTGCTGGTATTGGAGACGGAGCGCATTGATCGGTTGGATAACGCAGTATGAGATATGAATATTTACAGGAGGGGAGAATTAAATTGCTCGAGCCTGTGAAGATCAAATTAACACTTGTAACAATATATTTGGATATTAATGACATGATTCTCCTCCTACGATAGTGTACAGTGCCTACGGAAAGTATTCACACACCCCATTTGTTAGGTTACAGCCTTATTCTAAAATTGATTAAAGTTTGTTTTTCCTCATCAATCTACACACAGTACCCCATAATGAGCACAACAAAACAGTTTTTAGCAAAATATGTTTTAAAAATAACAAACAAACATTCACATTTACGTAGTATTAGACCCTTTCTCAGTACTTTGTGAAGTACTTTGGCAGCGATTACAGCCTAGAGTCTCTTGGTATGACGCTACAAGCTTGGCAACCTGTATTTAGGGAAGATTCTCCGCATTCTTCACTGGCACTCTATCAACGTCTGTCACTGGTTGATGGAGAGCGTTGCTGCACACGTATTTTCAGGTCTTCAGAGATATTAACCCA
>NC_036863.1:2359537-2364372 GCF_002910315.2 Salvelinus sp. IW2-2015
TTCAACCGGGTTCAAGTCTGGGCTCTGACATTCAGAGACTTGTCCCAAAGCCACTCCTGTGTTGTCTTGGCTGTGTGCTTAGTGTCGTTGTCCTGTTGGAAGGTGAACCTTCGCCCCAGTCTGAGGTCCTGAGCGCTCTGGAGCAGGTTTTCATCAAGGATCTCTCTGTCCTTTGCTCCGTTCATCTTTCCCTCGATCCTGACTAGTCTCCCGGTCCCTGCCGCTGAAAACATCCCCACAGCACCATGCTTCACCGTAGGGATGGTGCCAGGTTTCTTTCAGACGTGATGCTTGGCATTCAGGCCAAAGAGTTCAATCTTTGTTTCATCAGACCAGAGAATCTTGATTCTCATGGTCTGAAAGTCCTTTAGGTGCCTTTTGGCAAACTCCAAGCGGGCTGTCATGTGCCTTTTACTGAGGAGTGGTTTGGTTGATGGAGTGTAGAATGGTGGAGTGCTGCAGAGATGGAGTGCTGCAGAGATGGTTGTTCTTCTGGAAGGTTCTCCCATCTCCACAGAGGAACTTTAGAGCTCTGTCAGAGTAACCATAGGGGTCTTGGTTACCTMCCTGACCAAGGCCCTTCTCCCCCGAATACTTAGTTTGGCCAGGCGGCCTCTAGGAAGAGTCTTGGTGGTTCCAAGCGTCTTCCATTTAAGAWTTATGGAGGCCCCTGTGTTCTTGGGGACCTTTAATTATGCAGAAATGTGTTGGTACCCTTCCCCAGATCTGTGCCTCGACATAATCCTGTCTCGGTGCTCTACGGAAAATTCCTTCGACTTCATGGCTTGGTTTTTGCTCTGACATACACTGTCAACTGTGGGACCTTATATAGACAGGTGTGTGCCTTTCCAAATCATGTCCAATCAATTAAATTTACCACAGGTGGACTCCAATCAARTTGTAGAAACATCTCAAGGAGGATCAATGGAAACAGGATGCACCTGAGCTCAATTTCGAGTCTCGTAGCAAAGGATCTGAATACTTATATAAATAAGGTATTTCTAAACATTTTGTTTTATATACATTTGCAAACATTTAGAAAAACCTGTTGCTTTGTCATTATGGGGTATTGTGATGTCATTATGGGGTATTGTGATGTCATTATGGGGTATTGTGATGTCATTATGGGGGTATTGTGATGTCATTATGGGGGTATTGTGATGTCATTATGGGGTATTGTGTGGAGACTGAGGATTTTTATTTATTTAACACATTTTAGAAYAAGGCTGTAACATAACAAAATGTGGAAAAAGTCAAGGGGTCTGAATACTTTCCAAATGCACTGTACATTACATCTGGATAGATGGTACTTAAACACATCCGATATACATTATATAAAACAATTCTGTCATAACTATTTTACATAAGGGGCTTTTAAACCCACCCCTCAGCTGCTCTCAGCACATCCCACCATTCTCTGTAAACCTCCATCTTATGATTTCCATGTGCCATATATTTTTCAACTGTGCTGTGATGTTTCTCATCAATTCTGACCCTTTCTAATCGCATAGTATCTACAAATTGTAAGTTAAAGATTAATATTTTTTACTACGAGTATTATTACATTGTTGTTTTAACTATGACTTTCCACATCTCCCAGCAGTACTATATGTTTATTATCAATTAGTATATTTTGAGTTTAATCATAATATTTGTTGTCATATTTGTTCTGTCTTTTCAGGCGGATGAAACTGGAATTGCAACCAGCCTTTGTTTGGCTTGTTTTAGAAAGGGCGATATTTTGAACATGGTTCCAAAAAAACGGAAAGTGAGTTTTTAATCTTGATAAAAGGAAAGTGAGTTTCTAATCTTGAATAAAGGAAAGTGAGTTTCTAATCTTGATAAAAGGAACGTGAGTTTCTAACCTTGATAAAAGGAAAGTGAGTTTTTTAATCTTGATAAAGGAACGTGAGTTTTCTATTTGATTAAAAGGAAAGTGAGTTTTAAATCTTGATAAAAGGAACGTGAGTTTCTAATCTTGATAAAAGGAAAGTGAGTTTTTAATCTTGATCAAAGGAAGTGAGTTTCTAATCTTGATAAAAGGGAAAAGTGAGTTTTTAAATCTTGATAAAAGGAAAGTGAGTTTTCTAATCTTGATAAAAGGAACGTGAGTTTTAATCTTGATAAAAGGAACGTGAGTTTCTAATCTTGATAAAAGGAAAGTGAGTTTTTCAATCTTGATAAACGGAAAGTGAGTTTCTAATCTTGATGAAAGGAAAGTGAGTTTCTAATCTTGATAAAAGGAAAGTGAGTTTTAATCTTGAAAAGGAAGTGAGTTTCTAATCTTGAATAAAGGAAAGTGAGTTTCTAATCTTGATAAAAGGAACGTGAGTTTCTAACCTTGATAAAAGGAAAGTGAGTTTTTATCTTGAATAAAAAGGAACGTGAGTTTCTAATCTTGATAAAAGGAAGTGAGTTTTAATCTTGATAAAGGAACGTGAGTTTCTAATCTTGATAAAAGGAAAGTGAGTTTTTAATCTTGATAAAAGGAACGTGAGTTTCTAATCTTGATAAAGGAAAGTGAGTTTTTAATCTTGATAAAGGAACGTGAGTTTTAATCTTGATAAAAGGAAAGTGAATTTCTAATCTTGATAAAAAGGAACGTGAGTTTCTATCTTGATAAAAAGGAAAGTGAGTTTTTAATCTTGATAAAAGGAACGTGAGTTTCTAATCTTGAAAATGAAAGTGAGTTTTTAATCTGTATAAAGGAACGTGAGTTTCTAATCTTTAAAAGGAACGTGAGTTTTTAATCTTGAATAAAAGGCCCTGTGAGTTTCTAATCTTGATAAAAGGAAAGTGGTTTTTAATCTTATAAAAGAACGTGAGTTTCTAATCTTGATAAAAGGAAAGTGAGTTTCTAATCTTGATAAAAAGGAACGTGAGTTCCTATCTTCGATAAAAGGAAGTGAGTTTTAATCTTGATAAAAGGAAAGTGAGTTTTTAATCTTGATTAAAAGGAAGTGAGTTTTTTAATCTTGATAAAAGGAAAGTGAGTTTTTAATCTTGATAAAAGGAAAGTGAGTTTTTTAATCTTGGATAAAAGGAAAGTGAGGTTTTTACCATGCTTTGATAAAAGGAAAGTGACTTTCTAATCTTGATAAAAGGAAAGTGAGTTTCTAATCTTGAATAAAGGAACGTGAGTTTCTAATCTTGATAAAAGGAACGTGAGTTTCTAATCTTGAATAAAGGAAAGTGAGTTTCTAATCTTGATAAAAGGAACGTGAGTTTCTAATCTTGATAAAAGGAACGTGAGTTTCTAATCTTGATGAAAGGAAAGTGGTAAGCCTTACTAATCTACTGGAGAACCAGTCTGGGTTCAAGTATAACTTTTGTATGACTGAAGCTTTTAGTGAGAAGTTTAATGCTTTGTTATTTTTTTTTAAATGCCCCCAAACTCATATATATTTTATATATATATACTCAGCAAAAAAAGAAAGTCCTCTCACTGTCAACTGCGTTTATTTTCAGCAAACCTACACTGCACGACCTATAGCCTACACTATACTACCTATAGCCTACACTGCATTAGCTATAACCTACATTACACTACCTATAGCCTACACTACACTACCTATAGCCTACACTGCATTAGCTATAACCTACATTACATTAGCTATAACCTACATTACACTACCTATAGTCTACACTACCTATAGCCTACACTACCTATAGTCTACACTACACTACATATATCCTACACTACACTATCTATAGCAACAACCATGTAATCATCACCATAGGTATACACACCACACACTGGTTCATGTGGGGGCTCTGAGTGATAGCTTCTCAGGATTGGGTTTACGTACATACCATAGGGAGTCAAAGAGTGCAGAAAATGATTGCCATGAATGCAGGGGGGGAAATGTGTCTCATTTTGAAATGTGCCTCAGGATTATTATTGGTTCTCTAAGACAAGGTTTCCCAAACTCGCTCCTCGTGCAAATCCCCCCCCCCCGGTGCACGGTTTGGTTTTTGCCCTAGCCCTACACAGCTGATTCAAATAATCAAAGCTTGATGATGAGTTGGTTATTTGAGTCTAATGGGCAAAAACCCTGGCACTGAGTTTGGGGAAACCCCCCGAGTTTGGGGAAACCCTGCTCCTAAGACACGCCTTTTGCTTCATCTGACATAAGAAGGAGTGGCACCGATTTCAGTTTCATTCTCAGGGTCTTGGTACTCTCAACATCAAATCCTTCTGCTGAAAAGATGCCCACTGTAAAGAGGACATGAGGAGAAGAGAGAGGAGAGGAAAATAAAGCATTATCTATCTGTGTGTGTGTGTGTGTGTGTGTGTGTGTGTGTGTGTGTGTGTGTGTGTGTGTGTGGTGTGTGTTGTGTGTGTGTGTGTGTGTGGTGTGTGTGTGTGTGTGTGTGTGTGTGTGTGTGGTGTGTGTGTGTGTGTGTGTGTGTGTGTGTGTGTGTGTGTGTGGGTCTTACCTTTACATCTGTCACCTCTGTTCAGAGAAGGCTAAGGGGACTGAGGCACATCCAGATTTTTACGAGGCTCTTAAAATAAGACCGGCAAGAAGACATTTACCTTAGCATAGGACTCATAGACCTCTGACAGACAGCAGGAGAGGGTTCCCAGACTCCTGTCCTGCATGCATTATGAGGAGCAGCAGGGAGGCATTTACCTTAGCATAGGACTCATAGACCCCCTGACAGACAGCAGGAGAGGGTTTCCCAGACTCCTGTCCTGCATGCATTATGAGAAGCAGCAGGGAGCATTTACCTTAGCATAGGACTCATAGACCCCTGACAGACAGCAGGAGAGGTTTCCCAGACTCCTGTCCTGCATGCATTATGAGGAGCAGCAGGGAGGCATTTACCTT